>NW_027140578.1:1007500-1290000 GCF_036365525.1 Heterodontus francisci | reverse complement strand
TGAGGCAGACAGATAAACAAACACACACACACATCTATCAGACCTCAGGCACTGAGGCAGACAGATATACAAACACAAACACACACAGCGATCCGACACCAGGCACTGAGGCAGACAGATATACAAACACAGACACACACACACACACCGATCAGACCCCAGGCACTGAGGCGGTCAGACATACAAGCGCACAAACACACACACCGATGGGACCCCAGGCACTGAGGCAAACAGATATACAAACACACACACACACTCCGATCAGACCCCAGGCTCTGAGGCAGACAGATATACAAACACACACGCACACAGACACACCGATCATACCCCAGGCACTGAGGCAGACAGATATACAAAAACACACTCACCTTTCAGACCCCAGGCACTGACGCAAACAGATATACAAACACACACACACACACCGATCAGACCCCAGGCTCTGATGCCGACAGATATACAAACACACACGCACACACACAGACCGATCAGACCTCAAGCACAGAGGCAGACAGATATACAAACACACACACACACACACACCGATCAGACCCCAGGCACTGAGGCAGACAGATAAACAAACACACACACACATCTATCAGACCCCAGGCACTGAGGCAGACAGATATACAAACACAGACACACACACACACACCGATCAGACCCCAGGCACGGAGGCAGACAGATATACAAACACAAACACACACAGCGATCCGACCCTAGGCACTGAGGCAGACAGATATACAAACACAGACACACACACACACCGATCAGACCCCAGGCACTGAGGCAGACAGATATACAAACACAGACACACACACACACACCGATCAGACCCCAGGCACTGAGGCAGACAGATATACAAACACACACACACACCGATCAGACCGCAAGCACTGAGGCAGACAGATAAAAACACATACACAAACAAACACCGATCAGACTCCAGGCAGTGAGACAGTAAGATATACAAACACACACAGATACATCGATCAGACCCAAAGCACTGAGGCAGACAGATATTTACACACACACACAAACACAGATCAGACCTCAAGCACTGTGGCAGACAGATATACACACACCGATCAGACCCCAGGCACTGAGGCAGGCAGATATTTAAACACACACACAAACACAGATCAGACCTCAAGCACTGTGGCAGACAGATATACACACACCGATCAGGCCCCAAGAACTGAGGCAGACAGATATACAAACACACACACACACCGATCAGACCCCAGGCACTGAGGCAGACAGATATTTACACACACACACAAACACAGATCAGACCTCAAGCACTGTGGCAGACAGATATACACACACCGATCAGACCCCAAGAACTGAGGCAGACAGATATACAAACACACACACACATCGATCAGACCCCAGGCACTGAGGATTACAGATATACAAACACAAACACACACAGCGATCCGACCCCAGGCACTGAGGCAGACAGATATACAAACACACACACACACACACACACCGATCAGACCCCAAGAACTGAGGCAGACAGATATACAAACACACACACACATCGATCAGACCCCAGGCACAGAGGATGACAGATATACAAACACAAACACACACAGCGATCCGACCCCAGGCACTGAGGCAGGAAGATATACAAACACAAACACACACCGATCAGACCCCAAGCACTGAGGCAGACTGATATACAAACACACACACACCCACATCGATCAGACCCCAGGTACTGAGGCAGACAGATATTCAAACACACACACAAACACACCGATCAGACCCCAGGCACTGAGGCAGAAAGATATACAAACACACACGCACCGATCAGACCACAGGCACTGAACAGACAAATATTCAAACACACGCACACACTCACCGATTAGATCCCGGGCACTGAGGCAGAAAGATATAGAAACACACACACACACACACACACCGATCAGAATCCAAGCACTGAGGCAGACAGACATACAAACACACACACACAAACCGATCAGACCCCAAGCACTAAGGCAGACAGATATACAAACACACACACACACCGATCAGAACCCAAGCACTGAGGCAGACAGATATACAAACACACACACACACCGATGAGACCGCAAGCACTGAGGCAGACAGATATACACACGCACACACACACACCGATCAGACCCTATGCATTGAGTCAGACAGATAAACATACATACACAAACACACATCGATCTGACTCCAGGCAGTGAGGCAGTAAGATATACAAGCACACACACACACACATCGATCAGACCCCAAGCACTGAAGCAGGCAGATATACAAACACACACAAATACACCGATCAGACCCCAAGCACTGAGGCAGGCAGATATTTACACACACACACAAACACCGATCAGACCTCAAGCACTGAGGCAGACAGATGTAAACACACCGATCAGACCCCAGGCACTGAGGCAGACAGATATACAAACACAGACACACACACCGATCAGACCCCAAGCACTGAGGCAGACAGATATACAAGCACAGACACACACACCGATCAGACCGCAAGAACTGAGACAGACAGATATACAAACACACACACACATCGATCAGACCTCAGGCACTGAGGCAGACAGATATACAAACACAGACACACACACACACCGATCAGACCCCAGGCACTGAGGCAGACAGATATACAAACACACACACACACACACCGATCAGACCCCGGCCACTGAGATTGAAAGATATAGAAACACTCACACACACACCTATCTGACCCCAAGCACTGAAGCAGACAGATATACAAACACACACACACACCGATCAGAAACCTAGCACTGAAGCAGACAGATATACACACGCACACACTCACACCGATCAGACCCAAAGCACTGAGGAAGACAGATAAAAACACATACACAAACAAACACCGATCAGACTCCAGGCAGTGAGGCAGTAAGATATGCAAACACACATAGATACAGCGATCAGACCCAAAGCACTGAGGCAGGCAGATATTTACACACACACACAAACACCGATCGGACATCAAGCACTGAGGCAGACAGATATACACACACCGATCAGACCCCAGGCACTGAGGCAGACAGATATACAAACAAAGACACACACACCGATCAGACCCCAGGCACTGAGGCAGACAGATATACAAACACAGACACACACACCAATCAGACCCCAAGCACTGAGGCTTACAGATATACAGACACACACACACATCGATCAGACCCCAGGCACTGAGGCAGACAGAAATACAAACACACACACACACCGATCAGAACCCAAGCACTGAGGCTTACAGATATACAAACACAGTGACACACTCCGATCAGACCCCAAGCACTGAGGCAGACAGATATACAAATGCACACACACACCCCAATCAGACCCCAGGCACTGAGGCAGAGAGATATACAAACACAGAAATACACCAATCAGACCCCAAGCACTGAGAGAGACAGACATACAAATACACAGACACCGAACAGGCCCCATAAACTGAGGCAGACAGTTTTGCCAACACACACACAGACAGCAATCAAAGCCCAGGCACTGAGGTAGACAGATATACAAACACACACAAACACACACAACGATCAGACTCAAGGCGCTGAGGCAGACAGATATACAAACAGACACACACACCGATCAGACCCCAAGCACTGGGGCAGAACGATATACAAAGACACACACACACCGTTTAGAGCCAACCAATTAGGCGGAGAGATACACAAACATACACACACACACACACACCGATCAGAACCCAAGCACTCAGGCAGAAGGTTATACAAACACACACACACACCGTTCAGACCCCAGGCACTGAGGAAGCCTCATATACAAACACACACGCACACACACACCGAACAGACACGAAGCAACGAGGCAGTCCAATTTATAAACACACAGACAGACCGATCAGACACCAAGCACTGAGGCGGACAAATATACAAACACACAAAAACACACACACAAAAACACACACAGATCAGACCTCAGGCACTGAGCCGGACAGATATACAAACACACACACACACCTAGCAGAACCCAGGCACTGAGGCGGACAGATATACAAACACACACTCATACACACACCGATCAGACCCCAGGCTCTGAGGCGGAGAGATATATCAACACACACACAAACACACACCGATCAGACCCCAAGAGCTCAGGCAGACAGATGAACAAACACACACACGCACACACACCGATCAGACCCCAGGCACTGGGGCGGTGAGACATACAAGCACACAAACACACACATCGATGGGACCCCAGGCACTGAGGCAAACAGATATACAAACACACACACACACACCGATCAGACCCCAGGCTCTGAGGCAGACAGATATACAAACACACACGCACACAGACACACCGATCATACCCCAGGCACTGAGGCAGACAGATATCCAAAAACACATTCACCTAGCAGAACCCAGGCACTGACGCAAACAGATATACAAACACACACACACACACACACCGATCAGACCCCAGGCTCTGATGCCGACAGATATACAAAAACACACGCACACACACACACCGAACAGACCCGAAGCACAGAGGCAGTCCAATACATAAACACACACACAGACCGATCAGACCTCAAGCACAGAGGCAGACAAATATACAAACACACGCACACACACACACCGATCAGACCTCAGGCACTGAGGCGGACAGATATACAAACACAAACACACACACACACACACACTCACCGATCAGAGCCCAGGCACTGAGGTGGACAGATATACAAACACACACACAAACACACACACCGATCAGACCCCAGGCACTGAGGCAAACAGATATACAAACACACACTCACACACCGATCAGACCCCAGGCTCTGAGGCAGACAGATATACAAACACACACGCACACACGCACACACACACACCGACCTGAACCCAGGCACTGAGGAAGACAGATATTCAAACACACACACACCTATCAGGCCCCAGGCACTGAGGCAAACAGATATACAAACACACACACACACACACACCGATCAGATCCCTGGCACTGAGGCGGACCGACGTACAGGCACACACACACACACGCACCGAACAGACCCGAAGCACCGAAGCAGTCCAATATATAAACACACACACAGACCGATCAGACCTCAAGCACTGAGGCAGACAAATATACGAATACACACACACACACAGCGATCAGACCCCAGGAACTGAGGCGGACAGATATACAAACACACACACACACACCGATCAGACCTGAGGCAATGAGGCGGACAGATATACAAACACGCACACACACGCACACACACACCAATCAGACCACAGGCTCTGAGGCGGAGAGATATACAAACACACACACACACACATCGATCAGAACTCAAGCACTCAGGCAGACAGAAATACAAACACACACACACACACCGATGTGACCCCAGGCACTGAGGCGGACAGACATACAAGCACAGAAACACACACACCCATCAGACCCCAGGCACTGAGGCAAACAGATATACAAACACACACACCGATCAGATCCCAGGCTTTGAGTCAGACAGATATACAAACACACACGCACACAAACACACCGATCAGACCCCAGGAACTGAAGCGGACTGATATGCGAACACACACACACACACACACACACACACACACACACACACACACCGATCAGACCCCAGGCACTGAGGCAGACAGATATACAAACACACACAGACGCACCGATCAGACCCCAGGTACTGAGGAAGCCAGATATACAAACACACACACACACACAAAAACACACACAGATCAGACCTCAGGCACTGAGCCGGACAGATATACAAACACACACACACACCTAGCAGAACCCAGGCACTGAGGCGGACAGATATACAAACACACACACATACACACACCGATCAGACCCCAGGCTCTGAGGCGGAGAGATATATCAACACACACACACAAACACACACCGATCAGACCCCAGGCCCTCAGGCACAAAAATATACAAACACACACAAAGACCAATCAGACCCAAAGCACTGAGGCAAACTGATATACAAACACAGACACACACCGATCAGACCCCAAGCACTGAGGCAGACAGATACACAAACACATACACAGGCCGATCAGACCCCAAGCACTGAGGCAGACAGATATACAAACACACACACACACACACACGAATCAGACCCCAGGCACTGATGCAGACAGATATACAAACACACACAAAAAGCGATCGGACCCCATGCACAGATGCAGACCGATATACAAACACTCACACACACACCGGTCGGACCCCAGACATTGAGGCAGACAGATATACAAACACACGCAAAAAACGATCAGACCCAACACACTGAGGCAGACTGATACACAAACAGACTCACACACACCGATCCGACCTCCGGCACTGAGGCACACAGATATAAAAACACACACACACATCGATCAGACACCAGGCATTGAGGCAGACAGATATACAAGCACACACATACAACATTCAGACCCCAGGCACTGATGCAGACAGATATACAAACGCACACACACACCGATCAGACCCCAGGCTCTGGGGCAGACAGATATACAAACACACATACACACCGATCAGACCCCAGGCCCTCAGGCACAAGAATATACAAACGCACACAAAGACCGATCAGACACCAAGCTCTGAGGCAAACTGATATACAAACACAGACACACACCGATCAGACCCCAAGCACTGAGGCAGACAGATATACAAACACATACACAGGCCGATCGGACCCCAAGCACTGAGGCAAACAGATAGACAAACACACACACACACACACACACCAATCAGACCCCAGGCTTTGAGGCAGACAGATAGACAAACACACACACACACGCACCGATCAGACCCCAAGCACTCAGGCAGACAGATGTACAAACACACAAACACACACACACACCGATCAGACCCCAGGCACTGAGGCGGACAGATATACAAACACACACACACATCGATCAGACCCCAGGAACTGAAGCGGACTGATATACGAACACACACACACACACACACACACACAGACACAAACACACCGATCAGACCCCAGGCACTGAGGCAAACAGATATACAAACACACACACACCGATCAGACCCCAAGAACTCAGGCAGACAGATATACAAACACACACACACACACACACCGATCAGACCCCAGGCCCTGAGGCGGACAGACATACAAGAACACGAACATACACACCGATCAGACCCCAGGCACTGAGGCAAACAGATATACAAACACACACACACACACACATCGATCAGACCCCAGGCACTGAGGCAAACAGATATACAACACACACACACACACACACACACACACACACACACACACACACACACACACACACACACACACACACACACACACACACACACACACACACACACCCCAGACCCAAGGCACTGAGACAGACATATATACAAACACAGAGCCACAACGATCAGTGCCCAAGCACCGAGGCAGTCAGATATACAAACATACACACACACCGATCAGACGCCAGGCACTGAGGCAGAAAGATATACAAACACACACACACACACCGATCAGACACCAAGTACTGAGGCAGACTGATATACAATCACAGATCCACACCGAACAGTGCCCAAGCACCGAGGCAGTCAGATATACAAACATACACACACACCGATAAGACGCCATGCCCTGAGGCAGAAAGATATACAAACGCACACGCAGGCCGATCAGACCCCAAGCACTGAGGCAGACTGATATACAAACACAGACACACACCGTTCAGACCCCAAGCACTGAGGCAGACAGATCTCCAAACATACACACACTCCGATCAGACCCCAAGCACTGAGGCAGACAGATATACAAACACACACGAAACCGATCGGACCCCAGGCACAGATGCAGACCGATAGACAAACACTCACACACACACACAGATCATACGCCAGACACAGATGCAGACAGATATACAAACACTCACTCACACACCGATCAGACCCCAGTCACAGAGCCAAACAGATATACAAACACTCACCGATCAGACCCCAGGCACTGAAGCAGACAGATATACAAACACACACACACACACGCACCGATCAGACCCCAGGCACTGGGGCAGCCAGATATACAAACACACACACTCACAAACCGATCTGACGCCGGGCCCTGAGGCAGACAGATATACAAACACACACACAAACCAATCCGGCACCAGGCACTGAGGCAGACAGATATACAAACACACGCACACACACCGATCAGACCACAGGCACTGAGGCAGACAGATATACAAACACACACATACACCGTTGAGACCCCAGGCACTGATGCATGCAGGTATGCAAACACACACACATACACACACTCACCGATAAGATCCCAGGCACTGGGGCATACAGATAGACAAACATACACACATACACACACTCACCGATCAGATCCAAGGCACTGAGACATTCAGATATACAAACACACACACACACACACACACCACGATCAGACCCCAGGCACTGAGGCAGACAGATAGGCAAACGCACAACCACAACGGTCAGACCCCACGCACTGAGGCAGACCGATATACAAACATACAGACACTCCGATCAGACGCCAGCCACTCAGGCAGAAAGATATACAAACACACACATAGACCGATCAGACCCCCGCTCTGATTCAGACAGATATACAAACACAGACACACACCCATCAGACCCCATGCACTGAGGCAGACAGATATACAAACACACACACAAACCGATCGGACCCCAGGCACAGATGCAGACCGATAGACAAACACACACACACATACCAATCAGACACCAGACACAGATGCAGACAGATATACAAACACACACACACACACCGATCAGACCCCAGACACTGATGCAGACAGATAGACAAACGCACAACCACAACGGTCAGACCCCACGCACTGAGGCAGACAGATATGCAAACATACAGACACTCCGATCAGACGCCAGCGACTCAGGCAGAAAGATATACAAACACACACATAGACCGATCAGACCCCCGCACTGATTCAGACAGATATACAAACACAGACACACACCCATCAGACCCCATGCACTGAGGCAGACAGATATACAAACACACACACAAACCGATCGGACCCCAGGCACAGATGCAGACCGATAGACAAACACACACACATACCAATCAGACACCAGACACAGATGCAGACAGATAGACAAACACACACACACACACCGATCAGACCCCAAGTACTGAGGCAGACTGATATACAATCACAGATCCACACCGAACAGTGCCCAAGCACCGAGGCAGTCAGATATACAAACATACACACACACCGATAAGACGCCATGCCCTGAGGCAGAAAGATATACAAACGCACACTCAGGCCGATCAGACCCCAAGCACTGAGGCAGACTGATATACAAACACAGACACACACCGTTCAGACCCCAAGCACTGAGGCAGACAGATCTCCAAACATACACACACTCCGATCAGACCCCAAGCACTGAGGCAGACAGATATACAAACACACACACAGGCCGATCAGACCCCAAGCACTGAGGCAGACAGATATACAAACACACACAAAACCGATCGGACCCCAGGCACAGATGCAGACCGATAGACAAACACTCACACACACACACACACAGATCAGACGCCAGACACAGATGCAGACAGATATACAAACACTCACACACACACCGATCAGACCCCAGTCACAGAGCCAAACAGATATACAAACACACACCGATCAGACCCCAGGCACTGAAGCAGACAGATATAGAAACACACACACACACACACGCACCGATCAGACCCCAGGCACTGGGGCAGCCAGATATACAAACACACACACTCACAAACCGATCTGACGCCGGGCCCTGAGGCAGACAGATATACAAACACACACACAAACCAATCCGGCACCAGGCACTGAGGCAGACAGATATACAAACACACGCACACACACCGATCAGACCACAGGCACTGAGGCAGACAGATATACAAACACACACATACACCATTGAGACCCCAGGCACTGATGCATGCAGGTATACAAACACACACACATACACACACTCACCGATAAGATCCCAGGCACTGGGGCATACAGATAGACAAACATACACACATACACACACTCACCGATCAGATCCAAGGCACTGAGACATTCAGATATACAAACACACACACACACACACACACCCCGATCAGACCCCAGGCACTGAGGCAGACAGATAGGCAAACGCACAACCAAAACGGTCAGACCCCACGCACTGAGGTAGACCGATATACAAACATACAGACACTCCGATCAGACGCCAGCCACTCAGGCAGAAAGATATACAAACACACACATAGACCGATCAGACCCCCGCTCTGATTCAGACAGATATACAAACACAGACACACACCCATCAGACCCCATGCACTGAGGCAGACAGATATACAAACACACACACATACCAATCAGACACCAGACACAGATGCAGACCGATAGACAAACACACACACATACCAATCAGACACCAGACACAGATGCAGACAGATATACAAACACACACACACACACCGATCAGACCCCAGACACTGATGCAGACAGATAGACAAACGCACAACCACAACGGTCAGACCCCACGCACTGAGGCAGACAGATATACAAACATACAGACTCTCCGGTCAGACGCCAGCCACTCAGGCAGAAAGATATACAAACACACACATAGACCGATCAGACCCCCGCACTGATTCAGACAGATATACACACACAAACACACACCCATCAGACCCCATGCACTGAGGCAGACAGATATACAAACACACACACAAACCGATCGGACCCCAGGCACAGATGCAGACCGATAGACAAACACACACACATACCAATCAGACACCAGACACAGATGCAGACAGATATACAAACACACACACACACACCGATCAGACCCCAGACACAGAGGCAGACAGATATACAAACACACACACACACCGATCAGACTCCTGGCACTGAGGCGGACAGATATACAAACACACACAAAAACCTTTCGGATCCCAGGCACAGATGCAGACCGATATACGAACACTCACACACACACACAGATCAGACCCCAGACACAGATGCAGACAGATATACAAACACTCACACACACACCGATCAGACCCCTGGCACTGAGGCAGACAGATATACAAACACAAACAAAAACCGCTCGGATCCCAGGCACAGATGCAGACCGAAATACGAACACTCACACCCACACACCGATCAGACCCCAGACACTGAGGCAGACAGATAGCCAAACACACACACACACCGATCAGACCCCTGGCACTGAGGCAGACAGATATACAAGCACACACACACACACCGATCCGACCTCCGGCACTGAGGCACACAGTTATAAAAACACACACAGACATCGATCAGACACCTGGCATTGAGGCAGACAGATATACAAGCACACACATACACCATTCAGACCCCAGGCACTGATGCAGACAGGTATACAAACACACACAAATACACACACTCACCGATCAGATCCAAGGCACTGAGGCAGACAGATATACAAACACACGCACACACACCCCTATCAGACCCCAGGCACTGAGGCAGACAGATATACAAACACTCACACACACACCGATCAGACCCCAGGCTCTGAGGCAGACAGATATACAAACACACATAAACACCGATCAGACCCCAGGCCCTCAGGCACAAAAATATACAAACACACACAAAGACCGATCAGACCGAAGCACTGAGGCAAACTGATATACAAAAACAGACACACACCGATCAGACCCCAAGCACTGAGGCAGACAGGTATACAAACACATACACAGGCCGATCAGACCCCAAGCACTGATGCAGACCGATATACAAACACACATCCACACACACAGATCAGACCCCAGACACAGATGCAGACACATATACAAACACTCACACACACACCGGTCGGACCCCAGACATTGAGGCAGACAGATATACAAACACACGCAAAAACCGATCAGACCCAACACACTGAGGCAGACTGATACACAAACAGACTCACACACACCGATCCGACCTCCGGCACTGAGGCACACAGATATAAAAACACACACACACATCGATCAGACACCAGGCATTGAGGCAGACAGATATACAAGCACACACATACAACATTCAGACCCCAGGCACTGATGCAGACAGATGTACAAACGCACACACACACCGATCAGACCCCAGGCACTGAGGCCGGCAGATACACACACACACACACACACACACACACACACACACACACACACACACACACACACACACACACACACACACACCAATCAGACACAAGGCACTGAGGCAGACATATATACAAACACAGAGCCACAACGATCAGTGCCCAAGCACCAAGGCAGTCAGATATACAAACATACACACACACCGATCAGACGCCAGGCACTGAGGCAGAAAGATATACAAACACACAAACAGACCGATCAGACTCCAAGCACTGAGGCAGACTGATATACAAACACAGACACACACCGATCAGACCACAAGCACAGACGCAGACAGATATACAAATATACACACACTCCGATCAGACCCCAAGCACTGAGGCAGACAGATGTACAAACACACACACAGGCCGATCAGACCCCAAGCACACAGGCAGAAATATATACAAACACACACAGAGACCGATCAGACCCCAAGCACTGAGGCAGACTGATATACAAACACACACACACACCGATCAGACCCCAAGCACTGAGGCAGACTGATATACAATCACAGATCCACACCGAACAGTGCCCAAGCACCGAGGCAGTCAGATATACAAACATACACACACACCGATAAGACGCCATGCCCTGAGGCAGACTGATATACAAACACACACGCAGGCCGATCAGACCCCAAGCACTGAGGCAGACTGATAGACAAACACAGACACACACCGTTCAGACCCCAAGCACTGAGGCAGACAGGTCTCCAAACATACACACACTCCGATCAGACCCCAAGCACTGAGGCAGACAGATATACAAACACACACACAGGCCGATCAGACCACAAGCACTGAGGCAGACAGATATACAAACACACACACACACCAATCGGACCACAGGAACTGAAGCAGACAGATATGCAAACACACACAAAACCGATCGGAACACAGGCACAGATGCAGACCGATATACAAACACTCACACACACACACACAGATCAGACGCCAGACACAGATGCAGACAGATATACAAACACTCACTCACACACCGATCAGACCCCAGGCACTGAGGCAGACAGATATACAAACACAC
This sequence comes from Heterodontus francisci, assembly GCF_036365525.1. NCBI lineage: Eukaryota > Metazoa > Chordata > Chondrichthyes > Heterodontiformes > Heterodontidae > Heterodontus > Heterodontus francisci. Next base: position 1,276,715 of record NW_027140578.1, on the reverse strand, counting down.
ACACACACACGCACCGATCAGACCCCAGGCTCTGGGGCAGCCAGATATACAAACACACACACTCACAAACCCATCTGACGCCGGGCCCTGAGGCAGACAGATATACAAACACACACACAAACCACTCCGGCACCAGGCACTGAGGCAGACAGATATACAAACACACGCACACACACCGATCAGACCCCAGGCACTGAGGCAGACAGATATACAAACGCACACATACACCATTCAGACCCCAGGCACTGATGCATGCAGGTATACAAACACACACACATACACACACTCACCGATAAGATCCCAGGCACTGGGGCATACAGGTATACAAACACACACACATACACACATTCACCGATCAGATCCAAGGCACTGAGACATTCAGATATACAAACACACACACACACAGACACACACACCCCGATCAGACCCCAGGCACTGAGGCAGACAGATAGACAAACGCACAACCACAACGGTCAGACCCCACGCACTGAGGCAGACCGATATACAAACATACAGACACTCCGATCAGACGCCGGCCACTCAGGCAGAAAGATATACAAACACACACATAGACCGATCAGACCCCCACACTGATTCAGACAGATATACAAACACAGACACACACCCATCAGACCCTATGCACTGAGGTAGACAGATATACAAACACACACACAAATCGATCGGACCCCAGGCACAGATGCAGACCGATAGACAAACACACACACATACCAATCAGTCACCAGACACAGATGCAGACAGATATACAAACACACACACACACACCGATCAGACCCCAGACACTGAGGCAGACAGATATACAAACACACACACACACCGATCAGACCCCTGGCACTGAGGCAGACAGATATCCAAACACACACAAAAACCGGTCGGATCCCAGACACAGATGCAGACCGATATACGAACACTCAAACACACACACAGATCAGACCCCATACACAGATGCAGACAGATATACAAACACTCACACACACACCGATCAGACCCCAGTCACTGAGGCAGACAGATAGCCAAACACACACACACACCGATCAGACCCCAGACACTGAGGCAGACAGATAGCCAAACACACACACACACCGATCAGACCCCTGGCACTGAAGCAGACAGACATACAAACACACACATACACACCGATTCGACCTCCGGCACTGAGGCACACAGATATAAAAACACACTCACACATCGATCAGACACCTGGCATTGAGGCAGACAGATATACAAGCACACACATACACCATTCAGAACCCAGGCACTGATGCAGACAGGTAAACAAACACACACAAATACACACACTCACACATCGATCAGACACCTGGCACTGAGGCAGACAGATATACAAATACACGCACACAAACCCCTATCAGACCCCAGGCACTGAGGCAGACAGATATACAAACGCACACACACACCGATCAGACCCCAGGCTCTGAGGCAGACAGATATACAAACACACATAAACACCGATCAGACCCCAGGCCCTCAGGCACAAAAATATACAAACACACACAAAGACCGATCAGACCCAAAGCACTGAGGCAGACAGATATACAAACACATACACAGGCCGATCAGACCCCAAGCACTGAGGCAGACGGATATACAAACACACACACACACACACACACACACGAATCAGACACCAGGCACTGATGCAGACAGATATACAAACACACACAAAAAGCGATCGGACCCCATGCACAGATGCAGACCGATATACAAACACACATCCACACACACAGATCAGACCCCAGACACAGATGCAGACAGATATACAAACACTCACACACACACCGGTCGGACCCCAGACATTGAGGCAGACAGATATACAAACACACGCAAAAACCGATCAGACCCAACACACTGAGGCAGACTGATACACAAACAGACTCACACACACCGATCCGACCTCCGGCACTGAAGCACACAGATATAAAAACACACACACACATCGATCAGACAACAGGCATTGAGGCAGACAGATATACAAGCACACGCAATAACCGTTCAGACCCAAGACACTGAGGCAGACTGATATACAAACAGACACACACACACAGATAATACCCCAGACACAGATGCAGACAGATATACAGACATTCACACACACACCGATCGGACCCCAAACATTGAGGCAGACAGATATACAAACACTGATCCACACCGAACAGACCCCAGGCCCTCATGCAGAAAGATATACAAACACACACACATGCCGATCAGACCACAGGCACTGAGGCAGACAGATATACAAACACAGTTCCACACCGATCAGAGCCCAAGCACCGAAGCAGTCAGATATACAAACATACAAACACACACCGATCAGATGCCAGGCACTGAGGCAGAAAGATATACAAACACACACACAGACCGATCAGGCCCCAAGCACTGAGGCAGACTGATATACAAACACTGACACACACCGACCAGACCCCAAGCACTGAGGCAGACACACACACACACACACACACACACACACACACACACACACACACACACACACACACACACACACACACACACACACACACACACACACACACACACACACACACACCAATCAGACCCCAGGCACTGAAGCAGACAGATATACAAACACACACACACACAGATCAGACCCCAGACACAGATGCAGACCGATATACAAACACACACACACACAGATCAGACCCCAGACACAGATGCAGACAGATATACAAACACTCACACACACACCGATCAGACCCCAGACATTGAGGCAACAACATATACAAACACACACACACACCGATCTGACCCAAGACACTGAGGCAGACAGATATACAAACACAGATCCACACCGATCAGTGCCCAAGCACCGAGGCAGTCAGATATACAAATACTCACACACACACCGATCGGATCCCAGACATTGAGGCGGACAGATATACAAACACAGATCCACACCGATCAGACCCCAGGCCCTCATGCAGAAAGATATACAAACACACACACACCGATCAGACCACAAGCACTGAGGCAGACAGATATACAAACGCAGATCCACACCGATGAGAGCCCAAGCATCGAGGCAGACAGATATGCAAACATACACACACACCGATTAGACCCAAAGCACTGAGGCAGACAGATATACAAACACAGATCCACACCGATCGGTGCCCAAGCACCGAGGCAGTCAGATATACAAACATACACACACACTGATCAGACGCCAGACACTGAGGCAGAAATATATACAAATATACACACAGACCAATCAGATCCCAAGCACTGAGGCAGACTAATATACAAACACAGACACACACCGATCAGACCCAAAGCACTGAGGCAGACAGATATACAAATACACACACACACACACACACCAATCAGACCCCAGGCACAGATGCAGACCGATATACAAACACACACACACACACAGATCAGACCCCAGACACAGATGCAGACCGATATACAAACACATACACAGACGCACACCGATCTGATGACAAACACTGAGGCAAAAAGATATACAAACACAGACACACACCGATTTGACCCCAAGCACTGAGGCAGACAGATATACAAGCACACACACAAACACACCGATGAGACGCCAGGCGCAAAGACAGACAGATATACAAACACACACACACACACCGAACAGACACCGGGCACCGAGGCAGACAGATGAACAAACACACACACACAAACATCGATCAGAACCCAGACATTGAGGCAGACAGATAAACAAACACACACACACACACACCGATCAGACCCCAGGCACTGAGGCAGACAGATATACAAACACACAAAAATACGGATTGGTCCCCAGGCACTGAGGCATAAGATCATAAGAACTAGGAGCAGGAGTAGGCCGTCCGGCCCCTCGTGCCGTGACCAGTGGTGTTCCACAGGGATCCGTGCTGGGACCACTGTTGTTTGTGATATACATAAATGATTTGGAGGAAAGTATAGGTGGTCTGATTAGTAGGTTTGCAGACGACACTAAGATTGGTGGAGTAGCAGATAGTGAAGGGGACTGTCAGAGAATACAGCAGAATATAGATAGATTGGAGAGTTGGGCAGAGAAATGGCAGATGGTGTTCAATCAGGGAAAATGCGAGGTGATGCATTTTGGAAGATTCAATTCAAGAGTGAACTATACAGTAAATGGAAAAGTCCTGGGAAAAATTGATGTCCAGAGAGATTTGGGTGTTCAGGTCCATTGTTCCCTGAAGGTGGCAACGCAGGTCAACAGAGTGGTCAAGAAGGCATCCGGCATGCTTTCCTTCATCGGACGGGGTATTGAGTACAAGAGTTGGCAGGTCATGTTACAGTTGTATAGGACTTTGGTTCGGCCACATTTGGAATACCGCGTGCAGTTCTGGTCGCCACATTACCAAAAGGATGTGGATGCTTTGGAGAGGGTGCAGAGGAGGTTTACCAGGATGTTGCCTGGTATGGAGGGCGCTAGCTATGAAGAGAGGTTGAGTAGATTAGGATTATTTTCATTAGAAAGACGGAGGTTGAGCAGGGACCGGATTGAGGTGTAGAAAATCATGAGAGGTATAGACAGGGTGGATAGCAAGAAGCTTTTTCCCAGGGTGGGGGATTCAATTACAAGGGGACACGAGTTCAAAGTGAAAGGGGAAAAGTTTAGGGGGGATATGCGTGGAAAGTTCTTTACGCAGAGGGTGGTGGGTACATGGAACGCATTACCAGCGGAGGTGGTAGACGCGGGCACGATAGCGTCTTTTAAGATGTATCTAGACAGATACATGAATGGGCAAGAAGTAAAGAGATACAGACCCTTAGAAAATAGGCGACAGGTTTAGATAGAGGATTTGGATCGGCGGAGGCTTGCAGGGCCGAAGGGCCTGTTCCTGTGCTGTATATATATATATATATACAAACACACATACCACAACCCGGGCCCTGAGATATATATGCACACACACACACACACAGACACACACACACCACAGCCCAGGCCCTGAGATTTATATATATATATAAATATAAATATACACAAACACACCACAGCCCAGGCCCCGAAATATATATATATATTTTCACAAACACACACACATATACACACACACAACAGACCAGACCCTGTGATACACACACACTCACACACACACACACACACACACACACACCACAGCCCAGGCCATGATATTTATATACATATATATATATATACACACTCAAACTCACACTCAAACCACAGCCCAGGCCCTGAGATATATATATATATAAACACACAAACACACACACTCACCACAGCCCAGGCCCTGAGGTATATATATATATACACACACAAACACACACACACACACACTACAGCCCAGGCCGTCAGATATATATATATACACCAACAAACACATACACACGCACACCACAGACCAGGCCCTGAGATAGATACACGCACACACACCACAGCCCAGGCCGTGAAATATATATACACACACACACACACACACACACAAACCACCGCCCAGACCCTGATATATATATATACACACACAACAAACACACTACATCCCAGGCCCTGAGATACATACAAGCAAAAACACCACAGCCCAGGCCCTGAGACATATATACACACACACACACCGCCGCCCTGGCCCTGAGATGTACACAGACACCCACACACCACATCCCAGGCCCTGAGATATATACACACACACGCACATACACATAACCCACAGACCAGTCCCTGAAATATTTATATATACATATATACACACACAACAAACACACTACATCCCAGGCCCTGAGATACATACAAACAAAAACACCACAGCCCAGGCCCTGAGATAATATACACACACACATAGCACAACCCAGGCCCTGAGATATATATTCATAAGCACACACACAAACACATACACCACAGCCCAGGCTCTGATATATATAGATAGATATATAGACACACACACACACCACAGCCCAAGCCCTGAGATACGTACAAACAAAAACACCACAGCCCAGGCCCTGAGACATATACACACACACACACACACACACCACAGCCCAGGCCCTGAGATCTACACAGACACACACACACCACTTCCCAGTCCCTGAGATATATACACACACACGCACACACACATAAACCACAGCCCAGTCCCTGAGATATAAATATATACACGCAGACATACACCACAGCCCAGGCCCTGATATATATAGATAGATATATAGACACACACACACACCACAGCCCAGGCCCTGAGACTTATATACATTTATATACACGCACACACACACACCACAGCCCAAGCCCTGAAATATATATATATTTCTATATAAACACACACCACAGCCCAGGCTCTGAGATATGCATAGATATATATACACACACAAACACCACAGACCATGCCCTGAGATATATATATATAGATAGAAACACACACACACTCTACAGCCCAGGCCCTGAGACTTAAATACATTTATATACACGCACACACACACCACAGCCCAAGCCCTGAAATAGATATATATATATATACACACACACCACAGCACGGGCCCTGAGATATATATACATACACACACACACACACACACACACACACACACACACACACACACACACACACACACACACACACACACACACACACACACACACACACACACACCACAGCCCACGCCCTGAGATATATATATATATACACACGCACACATACCACATCCCAGACCCTGACATATATATATAGATTATAAATACCCACCCAAACACACACATGCACCACAGCCCAGGCCCAGAGATATGTATATATATATATACACACCCACACTGCAGCCCAGGACCGGAGATACACACACACACACACACACCACAGACCAAGCCCTGAGATATATACATATACACACAAACACACACCACAGCCCAGTCCCTGAGATATATATAGATATATAGACACACACACGCAACAGCCCAAGCCCTGAGATATATATATATGCACACACACACCGCAGCACGGGCCCTGAGATATATATATATAAATATCTATAAACACACACACCACAGCCCAGGCCCTGAGAAAAATATATATATATATAAGCATACATACACACACACCACAGTCCAGGCCCTGAGATTATAAATACCCAGGCAAACACACACACAGCACAGCCCAGGCCCAGAGATTTGTATATATATATATTTATATATATACACACACACCACTGCCCAGGCCCTGAGAGATATATATATATATATATATATATATATATATATATATATATATATATATATATATATATATATATATATATATATGCACACACACACACACACCACAGCCCAGCCCCTAATTTACATATATATACATATATACACACACACACACACACCACTGCCCAGACCCTGATATATATATATATATTTATATATATATACACACACACAACAGCCCAGGCCCTGAGATATATATACCCACCCACACACGCACACACCACAGCCCCGGGCCTGAGACATATATATATTTATATAAACACACGCACCACAGCCCTGGCCCTGTTATATATATATTTATATATACACACACACACACACACCACAGACCAGGCCCTGAGACACACACACACACACACACACACACACACACACACACACACACACACACACACACACACACACACACACACACACACACACACACACACATATATATATATATACACGCACACAGCACAACCCAGGCCCTGAGATATGTATATATATGCACACACACACACATACACCACAGCCCCGGGCCTGAGACATATATATATTTATATAAACACACACACCACAGCCCTGGCCCTGAGATATATACACACACACACTCACACACACACACACACACACACACTCTACAGCCCAGGCCCTGAGATTTATATATATGCACACACACACCACAGCCCAGACAGTGAGATATACATATATTCACACACACACACACACACACACACATAGCACAACACAGGCCCTGAGATATATATATGAACAAAACCACAGCCCAGGCCCTTTGACATATATGTATATACATATATGTCAAAGGGCCTGGGCTGTGGTTTGTGCACGTGTGTATATAAATGTTTATAAATCTCAGGGCCTTGGCTGTAGAGTGTGTGTGTGCGTGTGAATATATGTATATCTCAGTGTCTGGGCCGTGGTGTGCGTGTGCATATATATAAATCTCAGGGCCTGGGCTGTAGAGTGTGTGTGTGTGTGTGTGTATGTATATATATATATCTCAGGGCCTGGTCTGTGGTGTGTGTGTTCGAGTATATATAAATATATATATATATATAAACACACACACGCACACACATACACACACACACACACACACACACAGATCACACCACAGTCCAGGCCCTGAGTTATATATATATATATAAACACACACACATACACACAGATCACACCACAGCCCAGGCCCTGAGATATATTTATATATATATAAACACACACACACTCACACACACACACACACACACACACAGATCACACCAGAGGCATTCAGACAGGGTCTCGCAGTCAGTTCAACATTTAACTCTCTATACAGGACCAGAGCGCTGCAGCTGCTAGAAATCTGAAATAAGAAAAGAAAATGCTGGAAATACTCAGCAGGTCTGGCAGGACTTTTTACGAGAGACAGAGTTTAATGTTTCAGTTCGGTGACCCTTCATCAGAACTGGGAGTAATTAGAGATGAACCAGACAGGGAAAGGAGGGAGGGGGAGGATTATGATCAACATTCAGTTTAACAATTTCAATATCATCCTTTTATTATTTAATCTCTCCTGTCTTCCACCGTATCACAGATCTTCCCATTTGTTCATTCAGGTTCAATCATTTTAATATATCACTGGATACAGGAACACATTTATAAATCTCAATCAGTCCTCTATCAAACTGGTAACTTTGCTCCAGTCTGATGTCTAATTTCTCTATTTATTTCCATTCCTCACAGTTAACTTGCTGACGATTGGGATCCTGTCTCGGGGAAAGTGCGGTCTCTCCAAATGTGTCACTCGGTACCTGGTGGCCATGTCAGCGGCGGATCTACTGGTCATTATTCTGGACCTGATATTCAGACACATTCCCATTGTTTATGGGGAACAGTTTCTGTTCCTGGAGTCCATCCCCGTGTGTAATATCCACGCCGTCCTGCTTTACACTGCCACAGACTGTTCTGTCTGGTTCACCGTCACCTTCACCTTTGATCGATTTGTGGCCATTTGTTGTCAGAATCTGAAAAGTAAATATTGCAGCGAGAAAACATCGGCTGTGGATGTGGGAACAGTGAATGTGCTGAGCTGTTTAAAGAACATCTTCTGGTATTTTATGTTCACAGGTTGGTATTTGCTGATGAATGATCCCTGGTCTGGTGATGTAACAATGGATAACTCTGTTATCCAGAGTTCCTCCACAACATTCTAACCCCAGGTATCCCATTTGTGGTGATTCTGCTGCTCAACGCTCTCACCGTCAGTCACATTTTAGTGAGCAGCAGAGGATGCAGGCGACTACGGGCTCACAGCAGTGGGGAGAGTCACAGAGACCCCGAGATGGAGAGTCGAAGGATATCCATCATTTCACTGTTAGTTATCTCGGGGAATTTCATCCTGTTGTGGGCCCTGTTCATGGTGTGTATCATATCTAGGAGGATGTACTGGTTGCGCTATCGGTCTGCTAATCTCCCTCTGTTTCGGCTGGGATTGTCCTTCATGCTGCAGCTCCTGAGCTGCTCCACAAATACTGCGATTTACGCCGTGACCCAGACTCAGTACAGAGAGCAGGTGAAGAATGTGCTGAAATATCCCTTTACTACAATTGTTAAATTAATTCAATGATCAGAGGAGGGGGAGCGGCCTGTCAGCATGGAGACAGAGCGGGGTCGGTGACTGTCACCATAGAGATAGAGCGGGGACGGGGCCTGTCATCATGGAGACAGAGCAGGGGCGGGGACTTTCACCATGGAGACAGAGCAGACGTGGTGCCTGTAACGATGGCGGCAGAGCGGGGGCGGGGCCTGTCACCACGGAGACAGAGCATGGGTGGGGCCTGTCACCATGGAGACAGAGCTGGGGCGAGGCCTGTCACCACGGAGAATGAGCGGGGGCGGGGCATGTCACCACGGAGACAGAGCGTGGTCGGGGCCTGTCACCATGGAGACAGAGAGGGGGCTGGGCCTGTCGCCACGGAGACAGAGCGGGGGCAGGGTCTGTCATCATGGGTTCAGAGCGGGGGCTGGGCCTGTCACAATGGAGACAGAGCGGGGGCGGGGCCTGCCAGCATGGAGACAGAGCGGGGGCGGGGGCTGTCACCACTGACACAGAGCGGGGGCGGGGCCGGTCACCATGGGGAGAGAGCGGGGGCGGGGCCTTTCACGATGGAGAGACTGCGAGGACGGGGTCTGTTTCCAGGGTGACGGGTGATTGGGGGCGGGGTCTGTTTCCAGGATGATGGAGGAGAGGGAGCGGGGTCTGTTTACAGGTTGACGGTGGAGTGGGGGAAGGGTCTGTTTGCAGGGTGACGGAGGAGTGGGGGCGGGTTCTGTTTCCAGGGTGAAGGATGAGTGGGGGCGTGGTCTGTTTCCAGGATGATGGAGGAGAGGGAGCGGGGTCTGTTTCCAGGGTGACGGTGGAGTGGGGGAAGGGTCTGTTTGCAGGGTGACGGAGGAGTGGGGGCGGGGTCTGTTTCCATGGTGTCAGATGAGTGGGGGCGGGGTCTGTTTCCATGGTGTCGGATGAGTGGGGGCGGGGTCTGTTTCCTGTGTGAATGAAGTGAGGGGGCGGGGCCTGCCATCATGGAGACAGAGCGGCGGCGGGGCCTGTCATCATGGAGACAGAGCAGGGGCGGGACCTGTCACCATGGAGACAGGGCGCGGGCGGAGCCTTTCACCATGGAGTCAGAGCGAGGGCGGGGCCTGTCACCATGGAGAGAGAGCTAGGGCGGGGCCTGTCACCATGGGGACAAGGCGGGGGCTTAGCCTGTCACCATGGAGACAGAGCGAGGGCGGGGCCTGTCACCATTGATAAAGAGCGGTGGTGGGACCTGACACCATGGAGACAGGGCGGGGGCTGAGCCTGTCACCATGGAGACAGAGCGAGGGCGGGGCCTATCTCCATGGAGACAGAGCGTGGGCGGGGCCTGTCACCATGGAAACAGGGCGGGTGCGGATCCTGTCACCATGGAGCCAGAGCGGGGGCGGGACCTGTCACCAAGGAGACAGAGTGAGCGCGGGGCATGTCACCACGCAGACGGTCCGTGGGCGTGGTCTGTCACCATGGCGACAGAACGGTAGCATGGTCTGTCAGCATGGTGACACTGCGGGGGCGGGGTCTGTTTCCAGGGTGACAGAGAGCGGGGGCGGGGTCTGTTGCCTGGGTGACGGAGAAGTGGGGACGGGGTCTTTTACCAGGGTGACGGGAAGTGGGGGCGGGGTCTGTTTCCAGTGTGATGAGAGCGGGGGCGGGGTCTGTTACCAGGGTGACGGAGAAGTGGGGGCGGGGTCTGTTTCCAGCGTGACGGGAGTGGGGGGGGGCGTGGTCTTTTTCCTGGGTGACGGGGAGTGGAGGCGGGGTCTGTTACCAGGGTGACAGGGAGTGGTGGGCGGGGTCTGTTTCCAGCGTGACTGGGAGTGCGGGCGGGAGCTGTTTCCAGGGTGACGGGAAGTTGGGGCGAAGTTTGTTTCCAGGTTGACTAGAGGGGGCGCGGGGGCTATTTCCAGGGTTACGGGGTTTGGCGCAGGATCTGTTTCAGGGGTGACGGGGAGTGGGGGCGGGGTCTGTTTCCAGGGTGACGGAAAGTGGGGGCGGGGTCTGTTTCCAGGGTGACTAGAGGGGTGCGGGGTCTATTTCCAGGGTGACGGGGTTTGGCGCAGGATCTGTTTCCGGGGTGATGGGCAGAAGGGTAGGGGTCTGTTTCCAGGGTGACTGGGAGTGGGGGCGTGGTATGTTTCCAGGGTGACGGAAAGTGGGGGCGGGGTCTGTTTCCAGGGTGATTTGGAGTGGCGGCAGAATCTGTTCCCAGGGTGACAGGGAATGAGGGCGGGGTCTGTTGCCAGGGTGACGGGGAATGGGGGCAGGATCTGTTTCCAGAGTGACGGGAAATGGTCTGAATCTTTCTGATTCTTTTATAATCCCTTTCTAATAAAAATAACCCTGATAATTATTGATAATCCCTTACAATCATTTATAAACATTTACTGACCTTTATAACATTTATAGATTGTTGATAATTCTTCCTCACACTTTGTTAATCTTGATAATCGTTTATGATTGTCTATGATTTATTATCCTTTATAAGTCATTATTCTCATTTATAACCTGGACAGAAAACATTGAAAATGATCCCCATGGAATACTCTCAATTCAAACAGACCACAGCACATGTCGCTTAAAATGGCCGCAGTGAAGGTGACATCAAACAGACCACAGAGCATATCATTTACAAGGGCCGCAGCACATGGCGCACATGCCTGGTATGGAGGGCGCTAGCTATGAAGAGAGGTTGAGTAGATTAGGATTATTTTCATTAGAAAGACGGAGGTTGAGGGGGGACCTGATTGAGATGGACAAAATCATGAGAGGTATAGACAGGGTGGATAGCAAGAGGCTTTTTCCCAGAGTGGGGGATTCAATTACTAGAGGACACGAGTTCAAAGTGAAAGGGGAAAGGTTTAGGGGGGATATGCGTGGAATGTTCTTTACGCAGAGGGTGGTGGGTGCCTGGAACGCGTTGCCAGCGGAGGTGGTAGATGCGGGCACGATGGCGTATTTTAAGATGTATCTAGACAGATACATGAATGGGCAGGAAGAAAAGAGATACAGACCCTGAGAAAATAGGCGACATGTTTAGATAGGGGATCTGGATCGGCGCAGGCTTGGAGGGCCGAAGGGCCTGTTCCTGTGCTGTAATTTTCTTTGTTCTTTGTTCAAAAATGGCCTCTGTGCAGGTGACATCAAACACCACAGTGCCTATCATAATAGTTCGAAGTGCCCTTTGTTAAAATCAGCTGTCACGGCACTGAGGTCCACTCACCCACAAGGAAAGAGCCAATTCAAAGCAGGACTCTATTAATTCCAGCTGGAGTGGTACTGAGTCCCACTCACACACCAGGAAAGAGTGAATTCAATCCAGATCTCTATTAATAACAACGGGAGTGTTACTGAATCCCACTCATACACCAGGAAAGAGCCAATGCAATCCAGGCCTCCATTAATACCAGCTGGAGTGGTACTGAACCCCACTCACACAGAAGGAAAGAGCCACATCAATCCAGGCCTCCATTAATATCAGCTGGAGTGGTACCGAGTCCCACTCACACACCAGGAATGAGCGAAATCAATCCAGATCTCTATTAATACCAGCTGGAGTGTTACTGAGTCCCACTCACACACCAAGAAAGATCCAACTCTATCCAGCCCTCCATTAATAACAGCTGGAGTGGTACTGAGTCCCACTCACACACAAGGAAAGAACCAATTCAATCAAGGCCTCCATCAATACAAGCTGAAGTTGTACTGAGCACCACTCATACACCGGGAATGAGCCAATTCAATCCAGGCCTCCATTAACACCAGCTGGAGTGGTACTGAGTCTCACTCACACAGCAGGAAAGAGCCAATTCAATCCAGACTTCTGTTATTACCAGCTGTAGTGGGACTATTCCCACTCACGAACCAGGAAAGAGCCAATTCTATCCAGACCTCTATTAATACCAGCTGGAGTGGTACTGTGCCGCACTCATACACCAGGAAAGAGCCAATTCAATACAGGCCTCCATAAATTCCAGCTGGAATGGCACTGAGCCCCACTCACACACCGGGAAAGTGCGAATTCTATCCAGATCTCTATTCATACCAGCTGGAGTGTTACTGAGTCCCATTCAAACACCAGGAAAGAGCCAATTCAATCCAGGCCTCTGTTAATACCAGCTGGAGTGGTACTGAACCCCACTCACACAGCAGGAAAGAGCCAATTTAATCCAGGCCTCTATTAATACCAGCTGGAGTGGTACCGAGTCCCACTCACACACCAGGAAAGAGCGAATTCAATCCAGACCTCTATTAATATCAGCTGGACTAGTGCCGAGCCCCAATCACGCACCAGAAAGAGCCAATTCAATCCAGGCCTCTATCAATACCAGCTGGAGTGGTACTGAGTCCCACTCACACACCAGGAAAGAACCAATTCAATCCAGACCCTTATTAACATCAGCTGGAGTGTTACAGAGCCCCACTCACAAACTCGGAAAGAGCCAATTCCATCCAGGCCTCCGTTAATACCAGCTGGAGTGGTACCGAACCCCACTGACACAGAAGGAAAGAGCCAATTCAATCCAGGGCTCCTTTAATAGCAGCTGGAGTGGTACCGAGTCCCACTCACACACCAGGAAAGAGCGAAATCAATCCAGATCTCTATTAATACCAGCTGGAGTGGCACTGAACCCCACTCACACAGCAGGAAAGAGCCAATTTAATCCAGATCTCTATTAATATCAGCTAGAGTGGTACTGAGTCCCACTCACACATCAGGAATGAGCCAATACAGTCCAGGCCTCTATTCATACCAGCTGAGTGTTACTGCGCCACACTCACACACCAGGACGCAACCAACTCAATCCAGGCCTCTATTAATACAAGCTGGAGTGGTACTGAGCCCCACTCATATAACGGGAAAGAGCCAATTCAATCCAGGCTTCTGTTATTACCAGCTGGAGTGGTACTGAGCCCCACTCACACACCAGGAAAGAGCGAATTCAATCCAGATCTCAATTAATACCAGCTGGAGTTTTACTGAATCCCACTCACACACCAGGAAAGAGCCAATTCAAAACGGACCTCTATTAATACCAGCTGGAGTGGTACTGATCCCCACTCACACAGCAGGAAAGAGCCAGTTCAATCCAGGCCTCTATAAATACCAGCTGAAGTGGTACAGAGTCTCACTCAGACACCTGGAAAGAGCGAAATCAATCCAGATCTCTATTAATACCAGCTGGAGTGGTACTGAACCCCAATCATAAACCAGGAAGGAGCCAATTCAATACAGACCTCTATTAATACCATTTGGAGTATTACTCAGCACCACTCATACACCAGGAAAGAGCCAATTCAATAAAGGCCTCCATGAATACCAGCTGAAGTATTACTCAGCCCCACCCATACACCAGGAAAGAGCTAACACAATACAGACCTCTACTAATACCAGCTGGAGTGGTACCGAGTCCCACTCAAACACCAGGAAAGAGCGAATTCAATCCAGATCTCTATTAATACCAGCTGGAGTGTTACTGAATGCCACTCACACACCAGGAATGTGCCAATTCAATACAGACCTCTATTAATACCAGCTGGAGTGGTACTGAGCCCCACTCACACACCAGGAATGTGCCAATTCAATCCAGTCCTCTATTTATACCTTTTGGAGTGGTACCGTGCCCCATTAACACACCAGGAAAGAGCCAATTGTATCCAGATCTCTATTAATATCAGCTAGAGGGGTACTGAGTCCCACTCACACATCAGGAATGAGCCAATACAGTCCAGGCCTCTATTCATACCAGCTGAGTGTTACTGCACCACACTCACACACCAGGACGCAACCAACTCAATCCAGGCCTCTATTAATATCAGCTGGAGTGGTACTGAGCCCCACTCAAACACCAGGAAAGAACCAATTCAATCCAGGCCGACATTAATACCAGCTGGAGTGGTACTGAGTCTCACTCACACACCAGGAAAGATCCAATTCAATCCAGGCTTCTGTTATTACCAGCTGGAGTGGTACTGAGCCCCACTCACACACCAGGGAAGTGTGAATTCAATCCAGATCTCTATTAATACCAGCTGGAGTGTTACTGAGTCCCACTCAAACACCAGGAAAGAGACAATTCAAACCAGACGTCTTATAATATCAGCTGGAGTGGTACTGAGCCCAACTAAAACACCAGGTAAGAGCGAATTCAATCCAGATCTCTATTAATACCAGCTGGAGTGTTACTGAGCCCCACTCACAAACTAGGAAAGAGCCAATTCATTCCAGGCCTCTGTTAATACCAGCTGAAGTGGTACTGAACCCCACTCACACAGCAGGAAAGAGCGAATTCAATCCAGATCTCAATTAATACCAGCTGGAGTGTTACTGAGTCCCACTCACACACCAGGTAAGAGCCAACTGTATCCAGCCCTCTATTAATACAAGCTAGAGTGGTACTGAGACCCACGCACACACCAGGAAAGAGCCTATTCAATCCAGGCCTCCTGTAATGTCAGCTGGAGTTGTACTGGGTCCCTCTCACAAACCAGGAAAAAGCCAATTCAATCCAGGCCTCTATTAATACCAGCTGGAGAAGTAATGAGTCCCACTCCCACAGCAGGAAAGAGCCAATTCAATCCAGATTTCTATTAATACCAGCTGGAGTGTTACTGAGTCCGACGCACAAGCCAGGAAAGAGCCCATTCAATACAGAACTATATTAATACCAGATGGCGTATTACTCAGCCCCACTCATACACCAGGAAAGTGCCAATTCAATCCAGACCTTTTTTAATATCAGCTGGACTGGGACTGAGCCCCACTCACACATCAGGAAAGAGCCAATACAATCCAGGCCTCCATTAATACCATCTGGAGTGGTACTGAGTCTCACCCACACACGAGGAAAGTGTTTATTCAATCCAGGTCTCTATTAATACCAGCTGGAAATGTACTGAGTCCCTCTGACAAACCAGGAAAGAGCCAATTCGATCCAGACCTCTATTAATACAAGCTGGAGTTGTACTGAGTCCCACTCACTCAGCAGGAAAGAGCCAATACAATCCAGGCATCAATTAATATCAGCTGGAGTATTTCCCAGCCCCACTCATGCACCATAAAAGAGCCAACTCAATACAGACCTCTACTAATAACAGCTGGAGAGGTACTGAGCCCCACTCACTCAGCAGGAAAGAGACAATTCACTCCAGGCCTCTATTAATACCAGTTGGAGTGCTACTGAGTCCCACTCACGCACCAGGAAAGAGCGAATTCAATCCAGATCTCTATTAATACCAGCTGGAGTGTTACTGAGACCCAGTCGCACAGCAGGAAAGAGCCAATTGAATCCAGGCCTCTATTAATACCAGTTGGAGTGGAACTGAGTCTCACTCACAAACCAAGAAAGAGCCAATTCAATCCAGACCTCTATTAATACCAGCTGGAGTGGTTCTGAGTCCCAATCACACACCAGGAAAGAGCGAATACCATCCAGATCTCTGTTAATACCAGCTGGAGTGTTACTGAATCCCACTCACATACCAGAAAAGAGTTAATTCAGTCGAGACCACTATTAATACCATTTGGAGTGGTACTGATTCCCACTCACACACCAGGAAAGAGCCAATTCTATCCAGACCTCTATTAATAACAGCTGGAGCTGCATTGAGTCCCTCTCACAAACCAGGAAAGAGCCAATACAATCCAGGCATCAATTAATATCAGCTGGAGTATTACACAGCCCCGCTCACTCAGCAGGAAAGAGCCAATTCACTCCAGGCCTCTATTAATACCAGTTGGAGTGGTACTGAGTCCCACTCACACACCAGGAAAGAGCGAATTCAATCCAGATCTCTATTAATACCAGCTGGAGTGTTACTGAGACCCAGTCACTAAGCAGGAAAGAGCCAATTCAATCCAGGCCTCTACTGGAACAAAGAACAAAGAACAAAGATAATTACAGCACAGGAACAGGCCCTTCGGCCCTCCAAGCCTGCGCCGATCCAGATCCTCTCTCTAAACATGTCGCCTATTTTCTAAGGTTCTGTATCTCTTTTCTTCCTGCCCATTCATGTATCTGTCTAGATACATCTTAAAAGACTCCATCGTGCCCGCATCTACCACCTCCGCTGGCAATGCGTTCCAGGTGCCCACCACCCTCTGCGTAAAGAGCTTTCCACGCATATCCCCCCTAAACTTTTCCCCTTTCACTTTGAACTCGTGTCCTCTAGTAATTGAAACCCCCACTCTGGGAAAAAGCCTCTTGCTATCCACCCTGTCTATACCTCTCATGATTTTGTACACCTCAATCAGGTGCCCCCTCAACCTCCGTCTTTCTAATGAAAATAATCCTAATCTACTCAACCTCTCTTCATAGCTGGCGCCCTCCATACCAGGCAACATCCTGGTGAACCTCCTCTGCACCCTCTCCAAAGCATCCACATCCTTTTGGTAATGTGGCGACCAGAACTGTACGCAGTATTCCAAATGTGGCCGAACCAAAGTCCTATACAACTGTAACATGACCTGCCAACTCTTGTACTCAATGCTCCGTCCGATGAAGGAAAGCATGCCGTATGCCTTCTTGACCACTCTAATTACCTGCGCTGCCACCTTCAGGGAACAGTGGACCTGAACACCCAAATCTCTCTGGACATCAATTTTCCCCAGGACTTTTCCATTTACTGTATAGTTCACTCTTGAATTGGATCTTCCAAAATGCATCACCTCGCATTTGCCCTGATTGAACTCCATCTGCCATTTCTCTGCCCAACTCTCCAATCTATCTATATTCTGCTGTATTCTCTGACAGTCCCCTTCACTATCTGCTTCTCCACCAATCTTAGTGTCGTCTGCAAACTTGCTAATCAGTCCACCTATACTTTCCTCCAAATCATTAATGTATATCACAAACAACAGTGGTCCCAGCACGGATCCCTGTGGAACACCACTGGTCACACGTCTCCATTTTGAGAAACTCCCTTCTACTGCTACTCTGTCTCCTGTTGCCCAGCCAGTTCTTTATCCATCTAGCTAGTACACCTTGGACCCCAAGCGCCTTCACTTTCTCCATCAGCCTGCCATGGGGAACCTTATCAAACGCCTTACTGAAGTCCATGTATATGACATCGACAGCCCTTCCCTCATCAATCAACTTTGTCACTTCCTCAAACAATTCTATTAAGTTGGTAAGACATGACCTTCCCTGCACAAAACCATGTTGCCTATCACTGATGAGCCCATTTTCTTCCAAATGGGAATAGATCCTATCCCTCAGTATCTTCTCCAGCAGCTTCCCTGCCACTGACGTCAGGCTCACCGGTCTATAATTACCTGGATTATCCCTGCTACCCTTCAGAAACAAGGGGACAACATTAGCAATTCTCCAGTCCTCCGGGACCTCACCCGTGTTTAAGGATGCTGCAAAGATATCTGTTAAGGCCCCAGCTATTTCCTCTCTCGCTTCCCTCAGTAACCTGGGATAGATCCCATCCGGACCTGGGGACTTGTCCACCTTAATGCCCTTTAGAATACCCAACACTTCCTCCCTCCTTCTGCCGACTTGACCTAGAGTAATCAAACATCTGTTCCTAACCTCAACATCCGTCATGTCCCTCTCCTCGGTGAATACCGATGCAAAGTACTCGTTTAGAATCTCACCCATTTTCTCTGAGTCCAAGCATAACATCCCTTTCCAATCCTTTCTCTAGTTACCCTCTTTCTCCTTATATATGAATAAAAGGCTTTGGGATTTTCCTTAACCCTGTTTGCTAAAGATATTTCATGACCCCTTTTAGCCCTCTTAATTCCTCGTTTCAGATTGGTCCTACATTCCCGATATTCTTTCAAAGCTTCGTCTTTCATCAGCCGCCTGGACCTTATGTATGCTTCCTTTTTCCTCTTAGCTAGTCTCAGAATTTCACCTGTCATCCATGGTTCCCTAATCTTGCCATTTCTATCCCTCATTTTCACAGGAACATGTCTCTCCTGCACGCTAATCAACCTCTCTTTAAAAGCCTCCCACATATCACATGTGGATTTACCTTCAAACAGCTGCTCCCAATCTACATTTCCCAGCTCCTGCCGAATTTTGGTATAGTTGGCCTTCCCCCAATTTAGCACTCTTCCTTTAGGACCACTCTCGTCTTTGTCCATGAGTATTTTAAAGCTTACGGAATTGTGATCACTATTCCCAAAGTAGTCCCCTACTGAAACTTCAACAACCTGGCCGGGCTCATTCCCCAACACCAGGTCCAGTATGGCTCCTTCCCGAGTTGGACTATTTACATACTGCTCTGGAAAACCCTCCTGGATGCTCCTTACAAATTCTGCTCCATCTGGACCTCTAACACTAAGCGAATCCCAGTCAATGTTGGGAAAATTAAAATCTCCTATCACCACCACCCTGTTGCTCCTACATCTTTCCATAATCTGTTTACATATTTGTACCTCTATCTCACGCTCGCTGTTGGGAGGCCTGTAGTACAGCCCCAACATTGTTACCACACCCTTCCTATTTCTGAGTTCTGTCCATATTGCCTCACTGCTCCAGTCCTCCATGGTGCCCTCCTTCAGCACAGCTGTGATATCCTCTTTGACCAGTAATGCAACTCCTCCACCCCTTTTACCTCCCTCTCTATCCCGCCTGAAGCATCGATATCCTGGGATATTTAGTTGCCAATCATGCCCTTCCCTCAACCAAGTCTCAGTAATAGCAATAACATCATACTCCCAGGTACTAATCCAAGCCCTAAGTTCATCTGCCTTACCTACTACACTTCTTGCATTAAAACAAATGCACCTCAGACCACCAGTCCCTTTATATTCATCATCTGCTCCCTGCCTGCTCTTCCCCTTAGTCACACTGACTTCATTATCTAGCTCCTTACAGGCTTTTGTTACTCCCTCCTTCCTGTCAACTGACCAAAATTGGTTCCCATCCCCCTGCCACATTAGTTTAAACCCTCCCAAACAGCGTTAGCAAAAGCACCTCCAAGGACATTGGTTCCAGTCCGGCCCAGGTGTAGACCGTCCAATGTGTAATAGTCCCACCTCCCCCAGAACCGGTCCCAATGTCCCAAAAATCTGAACCCCTCCTTCCTGCACCATCTCTCAAGCCACGCATTCATCCTGACTATTCTTTCATTTTTACTCTGACTATCACGTGGCACTGGTAGTCATCCTGAGATTACTAACTCTGAGGTCCTACTTTTTAACTTGGCTCCTAACTCCCTAAACTCTGCTTGTAGGACCTCATCCCGTTTTTTACCTATATCATTAGTGCCTATGTACACAATGACAACTGGCTGTTCACCCTCCCCCTTTAGAATGTTCTGCAGCCGATCTGAGACATCCCTGACCCATGCACCTGGGAGGCAACATACCATTCGGGAGCCTCGTTTTCGACCACAGAACCGCCTATCTACTCCCCTTACAATCGAATCCCCTACGACTATAGCCCTTCCACTCTTTTCCCCGCCCTTCTGAACAGCAGAGCCAGCCACGGTGCCATGGACCTGGCTACTGCTGCCTTCCCCTGGTGAGCCATCTCCCCCAACAGTATCCAAAAGGGTATCCTTGTTTTGGAGGGAGATGACCGCAGGGGACTCCTGCGCTGCCTTCCTGCTCTTTCTCTGCCTTTTGGTCACCCATTCCCTTTCTCCCTCAGCAATCCTAATCTGCGGTGTGACCAATTCACTAAACGTGCTATCCACGACCTCCTCAGCATCGCGCATGCTCCAAAGTGAGTCCATCCGCAGCTCGAGAGCCGTCATGCTGTCTAACAAGAGCTGCAGTTGGACACACTTCCTGCACGTGAAGGAGTCAGGGACATCAGCCGTGTCCCTGAGCTCCCACATTGAGCAAGAGGAGCATGACACGGGTCTGAGATCTCCTGCCATTTTTAATCTTAAGCTTAACTTAGTTAAATGAAAAAGGAACGAAAAGTTTTTACCAATCACAATAAAACCAGAGAAATCGAAAAAGCCTTACCTTATAAACACCCCACCGAGTCCTTTTTTTTTGGTTAGAGGAGGAGGGCGGGTAGGAGACACGACAGGTGTGGTGTATCGGGTTCAGAAACCGCCCAAATATATAGTGTTTTACTTAGCCAGCAGCCCCCTGGCCTCCGCCGAAAAACAAAAGGAAATTAAATTTACTTTCAAACTGACCTTCCCAGCTGCTCACTCGCTCACACTCTGCTCCCGAAAAAGCTGCTGCAATGAAAGGCATTTGGAGTGGAACTGAGTCTCACTCACAAACCAAGAAAGAGCCAATTCAATCCAGGCCTCTATTAATACCTGCTGGAGTGGTTCTGATTCCTAATCAGACACCAGGAAAGAGCCAATTCAATCCAGACCTCTATTAATATCAGCTGGAGTAGTGTGCAGCCTCACCCACAAACCAGGAAAGAGCCAATTCAATCCAGGCCTCTATTAATACCAGCAGGAGTGGTACTGAATCCCACTCACACATCAGGAAGGAGCCAATTCAATACAGACCACTACTAACACGAGCTGGAGTGGTACTGAGCCCAACTCAAACACCAGGGAAGAGCGAATTCAATCCAGATCTCTATTAATACCACCTGGAGTGTTACTAAATGCCACTCACACACCAGGAAAGAGCCAATTCAATACAGACCTCTATTAATACCAGCGGGAGTGGTACTGAGCCCCACTCACAAGCTAGAAAATAGCCAATTCAATCCAGGCCTCTGTTAACCCCAGCTAGAGTGGTACTGAGTCCCACTCACACATCAGGAATGAGCCAATACAGTCCAGGCCTCTATTCATAACAGCTGAGTGTCACTGCGCCACACTCACACACCAGGAAAGAGCCAATTCCATCCAGCCGTCTATTAATACAAGCTGGAGTGGTACTGAGTCCCAGTCGCACACCAGGAGAGAGCCAATTCAATCCAGGACTCTGTTGATACCGGCTGCAGTGGTAATGAGTCCCACTCAGACACCAGGACACAACCAACTCAATCCAGGCCTCCATTAATACAAGCTGGAGTGGTACTGAGCCCCACTCATACAACGGGAAAGAACCAATTCAATCCAGGCCTCTATTAATATCAGCTGGAGTGGTACTGAGCCCCACTCAAACACCAGGAAAGAACCAATTCAATCCAGGCCGACATTAATACCAGCTGGAGTGGTACTGAGTCTCACTCACACACCAGGAAAGATCCAATTCAATCCAGGCTTCTGTGATTACCAGCGGGACTGGTACTGAGCCCCACTCACACACCAGGAAAGATCCAATTCAATCCAGGCTTCTGTTATTACCAGCTGGAGTGTTACTGAATCCCACTCAAACACCAGGAAAGAAACAATTCAATCCTAAGATCTTATTAATATCAGCTGGAGTGGTACCGAGTCCCACTCAAACACCGGGAAAGAGCGAATTCAATCCAGATCTCAATTAATACCAGCTGGAGTGTTACTGAGTCCCACTCACACCCCAGGAAAGAGCCAACTCTATCCAGCCCTCTATTAATACAAGCTGGAATGGTACTGAGACCCACGCTCACACCAGGAAAGAGCCAATTCAATCCAGGCCTCCTGTAATAGTAGCTGGAGTTGTACTGAGTCCCTATCACAAACCAGGGAAAAGCCAATTCAGTCCAGGCCTCTATTAATACCAGCTGGAGTGGTACTGAGTCACACTCACACAGCAGGAAAGAGCCAATTCAATCCAGATCTCTATTAATATCAGCTGGAGTGTTACTGAGTCCCACACACAAGCCAGGAAAGAGCCCATTCAATACAGGCCTATTTTAATTCCAGATGGCGTATTACTCAGCCCCATTCACACACCACGAAAGAACCAATTCAATACAGACGTCTGTTAATATCAGCTGGAGTATTACTCAGCCCCACTCATACACCAGGAAAGAGCCAATTCAATCCAGACCTCTATTAATAACAGTTGGAGTGTTACTGAGTCCCAATGAGACTCCAGCAAAGAGCCAATTCAATCCAGGCGTCTATTAATACCAGTTGGAGTGGGACTGAGACCCAGTCGCACACCAGGAAAGAACCAATTCAATCCAGGCCTCCATTAATACATCCTGGAGTGGTACTGAGCCCCACTCACACATCAGCAATGAGCCAATTCAATCCAGGCTTCTGTTATTACCAGCTGGAGAGGACTTAACTCCAACTCGCACACCAGGAAAGAGCCAATTCAAAGCAGGACTCTATTAATTCCAGCTGGAGTGGTATGAGCCCCACTCACACAGCAGGAAACAGCCAATTCAATCCAGGCCTCTATTAATACCAGCTGGAGGGGTACTGAGTCCCACTCACACACCAGGAAAGAGTGGATTCAATGCAGATCTTTATTAATAACAGCGGGAGTGTTACTGAATCCCACTCACACACCAGGAAAGCGTCAATTCAATACAGATATTTATTAATATCAGCTGGAGTGTTACAGAGCCCCACTCACAAACTAGAAAAGAGCTAATTCAATCCAGGCCTTCGTTAATACCAGCTGGAGTGGTACTGAAACCCACTGACACAGAAGGAAAGAGCCAATTCAATCCAGGGCTCCATTAATATCAGCTGGAGTGGTACTGAGCTCCACTTACACACAATGAAAGAGAAAATTCATTCCAATCCTCTATTAGTACCAGCTGGAGTGGGACAGACTGCCACTCACATCCCAGGAAAGAGCCAATTCAATCCAGAACTCTATTAGTACCAGCTGGAGTGGTACTGAGCCCCACTCGCCCATCTGGAAAGAGCCAATTCAATCCAAACCTCTAATAATACCAGCTGGCGTGATACTGAGTCTCACCCACACACCAGGAAAGAGACAATTCAATCCAGACCTCCATTAATACCAGCTACTGTGGTACTGAGTCCCACTCACACATCAGAAAAGAGCCAATTCAATCCACATCTCTATTAATACGTCTGGAGTGGTACAGAGGCACCAGCGCACACCAGGAAAGAGCCAATTCAATCCAGACCCGTATTAATATAGCTGGAGTCGTACTGAGGCCCACACACACACCAGGAAAGAGCCAATTCAATCCAGACCACTATTAATACCAGCTGGAGTGGTACTGAGGCCCACACACACACCAGGAAAATGCGAATTCAATCCAGACGTCTATTAATACCAACTGGAATGGTACTGAGCCCCAATCACACACCAGTAAAGAGCCAATTCATTCCAGACTTCTAATAATACGAGCCGAAGTGGTACTTAGCCCCACTCACACACCAGGAAAGAGCCAATTCATTCCAGAAATCTTTTCATGCCAGCTGAAGTGCTACTGAGTCCCACTCACACATCAGAAAAGAGCCAATTCAATCCACATCTCTATTAATACGTCTGGAGTGGTACTGAGGCACCAGCGCACACCAGGAAAGAGCCAATTCAATCCAGACCACTATTAATATAGCTGGAGTGGTACTGAGGCCCACACACACACCAGGAAAAAGCCAATTCAATCCAGACGTCTATTAATACCAACTGGAATGGTACTGAGCCCCAATCACACACCAGTAAAGAGCCAATTCGATCCAGACTTCTAATAATACGAGCCGAAGTGGTACTTAGCCCCACTCACACACCAGGAAAGAGCCAATTCATTCCAGAAATCTTTTAATACCAGCTGAAGTGCTACTGAGTCACACTCACACAGCAGGAAAGAGCCAATTCAATCCAGGCCTCTATGAACAACAGCTGGAGTGGTACTGAGTTCCACTCAAACACCTGGAAAGAGCCAATTCAATCCAGACATCTATTAATACCAGCTGGCGTGATACTGAGTCTCACCCACACACCAGGAAAGAGCCTATTCAATCCAGACCTCCATTAATAACAGCTACGGTGGTACTGAGTCCCACTCACACATCAGAAAAGAGCCAATTCAATCCACGTCTCTATTCATACGGCTGGAGTGGTACTGAGTCACACGCGCACACCAGGAAAGAGCCAATTCAATCCAGGCGACCGTTAATACAGCTGGAGTGGTACTGAGGCTCACACACACACCAGCAAAGAGCCAGTTCAATCCAGACCTCTATTAATATCAGCTGGAGTGGAACTGAGCCCCACTCACACACCAGGAAAGAGTCAATTCAATCCAGACATCTATTAATACCAATTGGAATGGTACTGAGCCCCACTCACACACCAGGAAAGAGCCAATTCAATCCAGGCCTCCATGAATAACAGCTGGAGTGGTACTGAGTGCCACGCAAACACCTGGAAAGAACCAATTCAATCCAGACCTCTATTAATACCAGCTGGAGTGGGACCGAGTCATGCTCACAAACCAGGAAAGAGCCATTTCAATCCAGACCTCTATTAATACCAGCTGGAGTGGTACTGAGTCCCACTCACACGCCAGGACAGTGCCAATTCAATCCAGATTTCTATTAATACCAGCTGGAGTGGTATTGAGCTCCACTCACATGCCATGAAAGAGCAAATTCAAACCAGGCCTCTGTTAATACCAGCTGGAATGGGACTGAGTCCCGCTCACAAACCAGGAAAAAGCCATTTCAATCCAGACCTCTATTAATACCAGCTGCAGTGGTACTGACTCCCGCTCACACACCAGGAAAGAGCCAATAAAATCCAGATCTCTATTAATAACAGCTGCAGTGGTACTGACTCCCACTCACACACCAGGAAAGAGCCAATAAAATACAGATCTCTATTAATACCAGCCGGAGTGGTACTGGGTCCCGCTCACACACCAGGAAAGAGCCAATTCAATCCTGACCTCTATTAATAGCAGCTGGAGATGTACTTTGTCCCACACACACAACAGGAATGAGCCAATTTATCCAGACCTTTATTAATACATCTCGATTGGTACTGAGCACCGCTCACACACCAGCAAAGAGCCAATTCAATCCAAACCTCTATTAATACCAGCTGGCGTAAAACTGAGTCTCACCCACACACCAGGAAAGCGGAAATTCAATCCAGACATCCATTAATACCAGCTACTGTGGTACTGAGTCCCACTCACACCTCAGAAAAGAGCCAATTCAAACCAGATCTCTATTAATACAGCTGGAGTGGTACTGAGTCACACGCACACACCAGGAAAAGAGCCAATTCAATCCAGACCTCTGTTAATACAACTGGAGTGGTTCTGAGCCCCACTCACACACCAGGAAAGAGCCAATTCAATCCAGATCGCTATTGATGCCAGCTGGAGTGGTACTGAGCCCCACTCACACACCACGAAAGAGCCAATTCAATCCAGATCTCTTTTAATGTCAGCTGTAGTGGTACTGAGTCCCACACACACCAGTAAAGAGCCAATTCCATCCAGACATCTATTAATACCAACTGGAATGGTGCTGAGTGCCACTCACACACCAGGAAAGAGCCAATTCAATCCAGACTTCAAATAATACGAGCCGAAGTGGTACTTAGCCCCACTCACACACCAGAAAAGAGCCAATTCATTCCAGAAATCTATTAATACCAGCTGAAGTGCTACTGAGTCACACTCACACACCAGGAAAGAGCCAATTCAATCCAGACATCTATTAATACCAGCTGGAGTTGTACTGAGTCCCATTCACACACCAGGAAAGAGCCAATTCAATCCAGACCTCTATTAATGCCAGCTGGAGTGGTACTGAGCCCCACTCACACAACACGAAAGAGCCAATTCAATCCAGATCTCTTTTAATGTCAGCTGTAGTGGTACTGAGTCCCACACACACACCAGTAAAGAGCCAATTACATCCAGACATCTATTAATACCAACTGGAATGGTACTGAGTGCCACTCGCACACCAGGAAAGAGCCAATTCAATCCAGACTTCTAATAATACGAGCCAAAGTGGTACTTAGCCCCACTCACACACGACAAAGAGCCAAGTCATTCCAGAAATCTATTAATACCAGCTGAGGTGCTGCTGAGTCACACTCACACACCAGCAAAGTGCCAATTCAATCCAGGCCTCTATGAATAACATCTGGAGTGGTACTGAGTTCCATTCACACACCAGGAAAGAGCCAATTCAATCCAGACATCTATTAATACCAGCTGGAGTTGTACTGAGTCCCATTCACACACCAGGAAAGAGCCAATTCAATACAGACCTCTATTACTAACAGATGGTTTGGTACAGAGCAGCAATCACAAACCAGGAAAGAGCCAATTCAATCAAGATCGCTATTAATACCAGCTGGAGTGGGACTGAGACCCGCTCACAAACCAGAAAAGAGCCAAGTCGATCCAGACCTCTATTAATACCAGCTTGCGTGATACTGAGTCTCACCCACACACCAGGAAAGAGCCAATTCAATCCAGAGATCTATTAATACAGCTGGAGTGGTACTGAGGCCCACACACATACCAGGAAAGAGCCAATTCAAACCAGACCTCTATTAATACCAGCTGGAGTGGTACTGAGATCCACTTACACAGCACGAATGAGCCAATTCAATCCAGATCTCTATTAAAGTCAGCTGTCCTGGTACTGAGTCCCACACACACATCAGTAAAGAGCCAATTCAATCCAGGCCTCTATTTCGAACAGATGGAGTGGTACAGAGCCCCACTCACACACCAGGAAAGAGCCAATCCAATCCAGATCGCTATTAATATCAGCTGGCGTGGTACTGAGTCCCACACACACACCACGAAAGAGCCAATTACATCCAGACATCTATTAATACCAACTGGAATGGTACTGAGTGCCACTCGCACACCAGGAAAGAGCCGATTCAATCCAGATCAATATTAATACCAGCTGGAGTGGGACTGAGTCCCGCTCACACACCAGGAAAGAGCCAATTCAATCCAGACCTCTGTGAATAAAAGCTGGAGTGGTACTGAGTTCCACTCACACACCAGGAAAGAGCCAATGCAATCCAGACCTCTATTAATACCAGCTGGAGTGGTATTGAGTTCCACTCACACACCAGGAAAGAGCCAATTCATTCCAGAAATCTATTAAAACCAGCTGAAGTGGTACTGAGTTCCGCTCACACACCAGGAAAGAGCCAATTCAATCCAGACATGTATTAATACCAGCTGGAGTTGTACTGAGTCCCATTCACACACCAGGTAAGAGCCAATTCAATCCAGACCTCTATTAATACCTGCTGGAGTGGTACTGAGTAATACTCACACACCACGAAAGAGCAAATTCAATCCAGACCTCTATTAATACAGCCGGAGTGGTGCTGAGTCCCAGTCACACATCAGGAAATAGCTAATTCAATCGAGACATCTATTAATACCAGCTGGAGTGGAACTGAGTCCCACTCACACACCAGGAAAGAGCCAATTCAATCCAGACATCTACTAATACCAGTTTGAGTGGTACTGAGTCCCACACACATACCATGAAAGAGCAAATTCAACCCAGGCCTCTATTAATACATCTGGAGTGGTACTGAGTCCCGCTCACACACCAGGAAAGAACCAATTCAATCCAGACATCTCTTAATACCAGCTGGAGCGATACTGAGTCACACTCACACACCTTGAAAGAGCCAATTCAATCCAGACATATATCAGTACCAGCTGGAGTGGTACTGAGTCCCACTCACACACCAGGAAAGAGCCAATTCAATCCAGATCTCTATTAATGTCCGCTGTAGTGGGACTGAGCCGCACACACACACCAGGAAAGAGCCAATACAATCCAGGCCTCGATTGATACAAGCTGGAGGGGTACTGAGCCCCACTCAAACAACAGGAAAGAGCCAATACAATCCAGGCCACTATTAGTACCAGCTGCAGCGGCACTGAGTCCCACTCACACACCAGGAAAGTGCCAATTTAATCCAGACTTCTAATAATACGAGACGAAGTGGCACTTAGCCCCACCCACACACCAGAAAAGAGCCAATTCATTCCAGAAATCTATTAAGACAGCTGAAGTGCTACTGAGTCCCATTCACACACCAGGAAAGAGCCAATTCAATACAGACCTCTATTAATACCAACTGGAATTGTACTGAATTCCACTCACACACCCGGAAGGAGCCAATTCAATCCAGACATCTATTAATACAAGCTGGAGTGGTACTGAGTCCCACACACAAACCATGAAAGAGCAAATTCAATCAAGGCCTCTATTAATACCAGCTGGAGTGGGAGTGAGTCCCGCTCACACACCAGGAAAGAGCCAATTCATTCCAGAAATCTTTTCATAACAGCTGAAGTGCTACTGAGTCCCACTCACACATCAGAAAAGAGCCAATTCAATCCACATCTCTATTAATACGTCTGGAGTGGTACTGAGGCACCAGCGCACACCAGGAAAGAGCCAATTCAATCCAGACCACTATTAATATAGCTGGAGTGGTACTGAGGCCCACACACACACCAGGAAAAAGCCAATTCAATCCAGACATCTATTAATACCAGCTGGAGTGGTACTGAATTCCACTCACACACCCGGAAGGAGCCAATTCAATCCAGACCTCTATTAATACAAGCTGGAGTGGTACTGAGTCCCACACACAAACCATGAAAGAGCAAATTCAATCAAGGCCTCTATTAGTACCTGCTGGAGTGGGAGTGAGTCCCACTCACACACCAGAAAAGAGCCAATTCAATACAGAACTCCATTAATAACAGCTGGAGTGGTACTGAGCCCCACTCACACACCAAGAAAGAGCTAATTCAATCCGGACCTCTAATTACCAGCTGGAGTGGTACTGAGCCCCAAACACACACCAGGAAAGAGCCAATACAATACAGGCCTCTATTAATAACAGCTGGAGTGGTACTGATTCCCACTCTCACACCAGGACAGAGCCAATTCAAACCAGGTTTCTATTAATACCAGCTGGAGTGTTACTGAGAACAACTCTCACACCAGGAAAGAGGCAATTAAATCCAGGTCTCTGTTAATACCAGCTGGAGTGCGACTGAGCCCCACTCACTCACCAGGAAGGTGCCAATTCAACCCAGACCTCGATTAATACAAGCTGGAGTGGTACTGAGCCCCATTCAATCACAAGGAAGGAGCCAATTCAATCCAGACCTCTAGTAATAACAGCTGGAGTGGTACTGAGCCCCACTCACTCACCAGGAAGGAGCCAATTCAATCCAGACCTCTATTAATACCAGCTGGAGTGGTACTGAGCCCCACTCACTCATCAGGAAGGAGCCAATTCAATCCAGACCTCTATTAATACCAGCCGGAGTGGCACTGAGCCCCACTCACTCACCAGGAAGGAGCCAATTCAATCCAGACCTCTATTAATAGCAGCTGGAGTGGCACTGAGTCCCACTCAAACACCAGGAAAGAGCCAAATCAATCCAGACCTCTATGAATACCAGCTGGAGTGGTACTGAGTCCCACTCACACACCTAGAAAGAGGCAATTCAATCCAGACCTCTATTAATACCAGCTGGAGTGGTACTGAGTCCCACGCACACACCAGGAAAGAGAAATATCAATCCACAACTCGATAAATACCAGCTGGAGTGCTACCGAGACCCACTCACACACCAGGAAAGAGGCAATTAAATCCAGGTCTCTATTAATACCAGCTGGAGTGGTACTGAGCCCCAGTCACGCAGCAGGAAAGAGCCAATTCTATCTTGGTCTCTATTAATACCAGCTGGAGTGGTACTGAGTCCAACTCACACACCAGAAAAGAGCCAATTCAATCCACGCATCTATTAATACCAGCTGGAGTGGTATTGAATCCCACTCACACACCAGGAAAAAGTCAATTCAATCCAGACCTCTATTAATACCAGCTGGAGCGGACCTGAGTCCCACTAACACACCAGGAAATAGTCAATTCAAACCAGGCCTCTATTAATACCAGCTGGAGTGGAACTGAGTCCCACACAAGCACCAGGAAAGTGTCAATTCAATCCAGACCTCTATTAATACCAGCTGGAGTGGAAGTGAGTCCCACACACACGTCAGAAAAAGAGTGAGTTCAATCCAGACCTCTATTAATACCAGCTGGAGTGGAACTGAGTCCCACACACAAACCAGGAAAGAGACAATTCAATCCAGACCTATATTAATACCAGCTGGAGTGGAACTGAGTCCCACACCCAAACCAGGAAAGAGCCATTTCAATCCAGACCTCTATTAAAACCAGCTGGAGTGGTACTGAGCCCCACTCACACACCAGGAAAGAGCGAATACAATCCAGGTCTCTATTAATACCAGCTGGAGTGGTACTGAGTCCCACTCACACACCAGGAAAGAGCCAATTCAATCCAATTCTCCATTAATACCATTAGTAGTGGTACTGAGCCCCACTCACACACCAGGAAAAAGCAAATTAAAGCCAGACCGCCATTGATACCAGCTGGAGAGGGACAGAGCCCCACTCACACACCAGGAAAGAGATAGTTCATTCCAGGCTTCCATTAAGACCAGCTGGAGTGGTACAGAGTCCCACTCACATACCAGGAAAGAGCCAATTCAATCCAGACCCCTACTAATACCATCTGGAGTGGCACTGAGCCCCACTAACCCCCCAGAAAGAGCCAATTCAATCCAGGTCTCTATTAATACCAGCTGGAGTGGCATTAACTCCCACTCACGCAACAGGAATGAGCCAATTTAATCCAGGCCTCCATTAACACCAGGTGGAGTGGTACTGAGTCCCACTCACACAGCAGGAAAGGGACAGTTCATTACAGGCCTCTATTGATACCAGCTGGAGTGGTACTGAGTCCAACTCACACCCAGTAAAGAGCCAAATCAATCCAGGTCTCTATTAATAACAGCTGGAGTGGTACTGAGTCCAACTCACACATCAGGGAAGAGCCAGTTCATTCCAGGCCTCTATTAATACCGGCTGGAGTAGCACAGAGTCCCACTCACACAACAGGAGAGAGCCAATTCAATCCAAACCTCTATTAATACCAGCTGGAGTGGTACTGAGCCCCACTCACACACCAGTAAAGAACCAATTCATTCCAGGCCTCTATTAATACCAGCTGGAGTGGTACTGAGCCCCACTCACACCACAGAAAAAGCCAATTCAATCCAGGCCTCTATTAATACCAGCTGGAATGGTACTGAGTCCCACTCACACACCAGTAAAGAACCAATTCATTCCAGGCCTCTATTAATACCAGCTGGAGTGGTACTGAGTCCCACTCACACACCAGGAAAGAGCCAATTCAATACAGAACTACAATGATACCAGCTCGAGTGGTACTGAGCCCCACTCACACACCAGGAAAGAGCTAATTCAATCCGGACCTCTAATTACCAGCTGGAGTGGCACTGAGCCCCAAACACAAACCAGGAGAGAGCCAATACAATATAGGCCTCAATTAATACCAGCTGGAGTGGTACTGATTCCCACTCTCACACCAGGACAGAGCCAATTCAAACCAGGTTTCTAATAATACCAGCTGGAGTGGTACTGAGTCCCACTCTCACACCAGGACAGAGCCAATTCAATCCAGGTCTCTATTAATACCAGCTGGAGTGGTACTGAACCCCACGCACTCACCAGTAAAGTGTCAATTCAATCCAGACCTCTTATTAACACCAGCTGGAGAGGTACTGAGCCGCACTCACACACCAGGAAGGTGCCAATTCAATCCAGACCTCTATTAATAACAGCTGGAGTAGTACTGAGCCCCACTCACTCACCAGGAAGGTGCCAAATCAATCCTGACCTCTATTAATACCAGCTGGAGTGGTACTGAGCCCCATTCACTCACCAGGAAGGAGCCAATTCAATCCAGACCTCTATTAATAACAGCTCGAGTGGTACTGAGCCCCACTCACTCACCAGGAAGGAGCCAATTCAATGCAGACCTCTATTAATATCAGCCGGAGTGGCACTGAGCCCCACTCACTCACCAGGAAGGAGCCAATTCAATCCAGACCTCTATTACTCCCAGCTGGAGTGGCACTGAGTCCCACTCAAACACCAGGAAAGAGCCAAATCAATCCAGGCCTCTATGAATACCAGCTGGAGTGGTACTGAGTCCCACTCACACACCAAGAAAGAGGCAATTCAATCCAGACCTCTATTAATACCAGCTGGAGTGCTACCGAGACCCACTCACACACCAAGAAAGAGTCAATTCAATCCAGACCTCTATTAATACCAGCTGGAGTGGAACTGAGTCCCACACACACACCAGGAAAGAGACAATTCAATCCAGACCTATATTAATACCAGCTGGAGTGGAACTGAGTCCCACACCCAAACCAGGAAAGAGCCAATTCAATCCAGACCTCTATGAATACCAGCTGGAGTGGTACTGAGTCTCACTCACACACCAGGAAAGAGCAAATTCAATCCAGGTCTCTATTAATACCAGCTGGAGTGGTACTGATTCCCACTCACACACCAGGAAAGAGCCAATTCAATCCAATTCTCCATTACTACCATTAGTAGTGGTACTGAGCCCCACTCATACACCAGGAAAAAGCAAATTAAGGCCAGACCGCCATTGATACCAGCTGGAGAGTGACAGAGCCCCACTCACACACCAGGAAAGAGATAGTTCATTCCAGGCTTCCATTAAGACCAGCTGGAGTGGTACAGAGTCCCACTCACATACCAGGAAAGAGCCAACTCAATCCAGGCCCCTACTAATACCATCTGGAGTGGCACTGAGCCCCACTAACCCCCCAGAAAGAGCCAATTCAATCCAGGTCTCTATTAATACCAGCTGGAGTGGCATTAACTCCCACTCACACTCCAGGAAAGAGCCAATTCAATCCAAATCTCTATAAATACCAGCTGGAGTGGTACTGAGCCGCAATTACACACCAGCAAAGAGCCAAATCAATTCAGGATTCCATTAATACCAGCTGGAGTGGTACTGAGTCCCACTCACACACCAGGAAAGAGCCAATTCAAACCAGACCTCCATTAATACACTTTGGAGTGGTACTGAGCCCCACTCACACACCATGAAATAGCCAAATCAATCCAGACCTCCATTCATACATGCTGGAGTGGTACTGAGCCCCACTCACACACCAGGAAAGAGCCAATTCAATCCAGGACTCTATTAGTACCAGCTGGAGTGGTACTGAGTCCCACTCACACCACAGAAAAAGCCAATTCAATCCAAACCTCTATTAATACCAGCTGGAGTGGTACTGAGCCCCACTCACACACCAGTAAAGAACCAATTCATTCCAGGCCTCTATTAATACCAGCTGGAGTGGTACTGAGCCCCACTCACACCACAGAAAAAGCCAATTCAATCCAGGCCTCTATTAATACCAGCTGCAGTGGTACTGAGTCCCACTCACACACCAGGAAAGAGCCAATTCAATACAGAACTCCATTAATAACAGCTGGAGTGGTACTGAGCCCCACTCACACACCAGGAAAGAGCTAATTCAATCCGGACCTCTAATTACCAGCTGGAGTGGGCACTGAGCCCCAAACACAAACCAGGAGAGAGCCAATACAATATAGGCCTCTATTAATACCAGCTGGAGTGGTACTGATTCCCACTCTCACACCAGGACAGAGCCAATTCAAACCAGGTTTCTAATAATACCAGCTGGAGTGGTACTGAGTCCCACTCTCACACCAGGACAGAGCCAATTCAATCCAGGTCTCTATTAATACCAGCTGGAGTGGTACTGAGCCCCACGCACTCACCAGTAAAGTGTCAAATCAATCCAGACCTCTTATTAACACCAGCTGGAGAGGTACTGAGCCGCACTCACACACCAGGAAGGTGCCAATTCAATCCAGACCTCTATTAATAACAGCTGGAGTGGTACTGAGCCCCACTCACTCACCAGGAAGGTGCCAAATCAATCCAGACCTCTATTAATACCAGCTGGAGTGGTACTGAGCCCCATTCACTCACCAGGAAGGAGCCAATTCAATCCAGACCTCTATTAATAACAGCTGGAGTGGTACTGAGCCCCACTCACTCACCAGGAAGGAGCCAATTCAATGCAGACCTCTATTAATATCAGCCGGAGTGGCACTGAGCCCCACTCACTCACCAGGAAGGAGCCAATTCAATCCAGACCTCTATTACTCCCAGCTGGAGTGGCACTGAGTCCCACTCAAACGCCAGGAAAGAGCCAAATCAATCCAGGCCTCTATGAATACCAGCTGGAGTGGTACTGAGTCCCACTCACACACCAAGAAAGAGGCAATTCAATCCAGACCTGTATTAATACCAGCTGGAGTGCTACGAGACCCACTCACACACCAAGAAAGAGTTAATTCAATCCAGACCTCTATTAATACCAGCTGGAGTGGAACTGAGTCCCACACACAAACCAGGAAAGAGACAATTCAATCCAGACCTATATTAATACCAGCTGGAGTGGAACTGAGTCCCACACCCAAGCCAGGAAAGAGCCAATTCAATCCAGAACTCTATTAATACCAGCTGGATTGGTACTGAGTCTCACTCACACAACAGCAAAGAGCAAATTCAATCCAGGTCTCTATTAATACCAGCTGGAGTGGTACTGATTCCCACTCACACACCAGGAAAGAGCCAATTCAATACAGAACTACAATGATACCAGCTCGAGTGGTACTGAGCCCCACTCACACACCAGGAAAGAGCAAATTAAAGCCAGACCGCCATTGATACCAGCTGGAGAGGGACAGAGCCCCACTCACACACCAGGAAAGAGATAGTTCATTCCAGGCTTCCATTAAGACCAGCTGGAGTGGTACAGAGTCCCACTCACATACCAGGAAAGAGCCAACTCAATCCAGGCCCCTACTAATACCATCTGGAGTGGCACTCAGCCCCACTAACCCCCCAGAAAGAGCCAATTCAATCCAGGTCTCTATTAATACCAGCTGGAGTGGCATTAACTCCCACTCACACTCCAGGAAAGAGCCAATTCAATCCAAATCTCTATAAATACCAGCTGGAGTGGTACTGAGCCGCAATTACACACCAGCAAAGAGCCAAATCAATTCAGGATTCCATTAATACCAGCTGGAGTGGTACTGAGTCCCACTCACACACCAGGAAAGAGCCAATTCAAACCAGACCTCCATTAATACACTTTGGAGTGGTACTGAGCCCCACTCACACACCATGACAGAGCCAAATCAATCCAGACCTCCATTCATACATGCTGGAGTGGTACTGAGCCCCACTCACACACCAGGAAAGAGCCAATTCAATCCAGGTCTCTATTAGTACCAGCTGGAGTGGTACTGAGTCCCACTCACACACCAAGAAAGAGCCAGTTCATTCCAGGCCTCTATTAATAACAGCTGGAGTGGTACTGAGTCCAACTCACACACCAGTAAAGAGCCAAATCAATCCAGGTCTCTATTAATAACAGCTGGAGTGGTACTGAGTCCAACTCACACATCAGGGAAGAGCCAGTTCATTCCAGGCCTCTACTAATATCAGCTGGAGTAGCACAGAGTCCCACTCACACAACAGGAGAGAGCCAATTCAATCCAAACCTCTATTAATACCAGCTGGAGTGGTACTGAGCCCCACTCACACACCAGTAAAGAACCAATTCATTCCAGGCCTCTATTAATACCAGCTGGAGTGGTACTGAGCCCCACTCACACCACAGAAAAAGCCAATTCAATCCAGGCCACTATTAATACCAGCCGGAATGGTACTGAGTCCCACTCACACACCAGTAAAGAACCAATTCATTCCAGGCCTCTATTAATACCAGCTGCAGTGGTACTGAGTCCCACTCACACACCAGGAAAGAGCCAATTCAATACAGAAATACATTAATAACAGCTGGAGTGGTACTGAGCCCCACTCACACACCAGGAAAGAGCTAATTCAATCCGGACCTCTAATTACCAGCTGGAGTGGGACTGAGCCCCAAACACACACCAGGAAAGAGCCAATACAATATACGCCTCTATTAATACCAGCTGGAGTGGTACTGATTCCCACTCTCACACCAGGACAGAGCCAATTCAAACCAGGTTTCTATTAATACCAGCTGGAGTGGTACTGAGTCCCACTCACACACCAGGAAAGAGCCAATTCAATACAGAACTACATTGATACCAGCTCGAGTGGTACTGAGTCCCACTCACACACCAGGAAAGAGCCAATTCAATACAGAACTCCATTAATAACAGCTGGAGTGGTACTGAGCCCCACTCACACACCAGGAAGGAGCTAATTCAATCCGGACCTCTAATTACCAGCTGGAGTGGCACTGAGCCCCAAACACAAACCAGGAGAGAGCCAATACAATATAGGCCTCTAATAATACCAGCTGGAGTGGTACTGATTCCCACTCTCACACCAGGACAGAGCCAATTCAAACCAGGTTTCTAATAATACCAGCTGGAGTGGTACTGAGTCCCACTCTCACAGCAGGACAGAGCCAATTCAATCCAGGTCTCTATTAATACCAGCTGGAGTGGTACTGAGCCCCACGCACTCACCAGTAAAGTGTCAAATCAATCCAGACCTCTTATTAACACCAGCTGGAGAGGTACTGAGCCGCACTCACACACCAGGAAGGTGCCAATTCAATCCAGACCTCTATTAATAACAGCTGGAGTGGTACTGAGCCCCACTCACTCACCAGGAAGGTGCCAAATCAATCCAGACCTCTATTAATACCAGCTGGAGTGGTACTGAGCCCCATTCACTCACCAGGAAGGAGCCAATTCAATCCAGACCTCTATTAATAACAGCTGGAGTGGTACTGAGCCCCACTCACTCACCAGGAAGGAGCCAATTCAATCCAGACCTCTATTAATACCAGCTGGAGTGGTACTGAGCCCCACTCACTCATCAGGAAGGAGCCAATTCAATGCAGACCTCTATTAATATCAGCCGGAGTGGCACTGAGCCCCACTCACTCACCAGGAAGGAGCCAATTCAATCCAGACCTCTATTACTCCCAGCTGGAGTGGCACTGAGTCCCACTCAAACACCAGGAAAGAGCCAAATCAATCCAGGCCTCTATGAATACCAGCTGGAGTGGTACTGGGTCCCACTCACACACCAAGAAAGAGGCAATTCAATCCAGACCTCTATTAATACCAGCTGGAGTGCTACCGAGACCCACTCACACACCAAGAAAGAGTCAATTGAATCCAGACCTATATTAATACCAGCTGGAGTGGAACTGAGTCCCACACCCAAACCAGGAAAGAGCCAATTCAATCCAGACCTCTATTAATACCAGCTGGAGTGGTACTGAGCCCCACTCACACACCAGGAAAGAGCGAATTCAATCCAGGTCTCTATTAATACCAGCTGGAGTGGTACTGAGTCTCACTCACACACCAGGAAAGAGCAAATTCAATCCAGGTCTCTATTAATACCAGCTGGAGTGGTACTGATTCCGACTCACACACCAGGAAAGAACCAATTCAATCCAATTCTCCATTACTACCATTTGTAGTGGTACTGAGCCCCACTCACACACCAGGAAAAAGCAAATTAAAGCCAGACCGCCATTGATACCAGCTGGAGAGGGACAGAGCCCCACTCACACACCAGGAAAGAGATAGTTCATTCCAGGCTTCCATTAAGACCAGCTGGAGTGGTACAGAGTCCCACTCACATACCAGGAAAGAGCCAATTCAATCCAGGCCCCTACTAATACCATCTGGAGTGGCACTGAGCCCCACTAACCCCCCAGAAAGAGCCAATTCAATCCAGGTCTCTATTAATACCAGCTGGAGTGGCATTAACTCCCACTCACACTCCAGGAAAGAGCCAATTCAATCCAAATCTCTATAAATACCAGCTGGAGTGGTCCTGAGCCGCAATTACACACCAGCAAAGAGCCAAATCAATTCAGGATTCCATTAATACCAGCTGGAGTGGTACTGAGTCCCACTCACACACCAGGAAAG
Organism: Heterodontus francisci; assembly: GCF_036365525.1. NCBI lineage: Eukaryota > Metazoa > Chordata > Chondrichthyes > Heterodontiformes > Heterodontidae > Heterodontus > Heterodontus francisci. The sequence continues at coordinate 1,237,187 of NW_027140578.1, read as the reverse complement.
AGCCAATTCAAACCAGACCTCCATTAATACACTTTGGAGTGGTACTGAGCCCCACTCACACACCAGGAAAGCGCCAATTCAATCCAGGTCTCTATTAGTACCAGCTGGAGTGGTACTGAGTCCCACTCACACACCAAGAAAGAGCCAGTTCATTCCAGGCCTCTATTAATACCAGCTGGAGTGGTACTGAGTCCAACTCACACACCAGTAAAGAGCCAAATCAATCCAGGTCTCTATTAATAACAGCTGGAGTGGTACTGAGTCCAACTCACACATCAGGGAAGAGCCAGTTCATTCCAGGCCTCTACTAATATCAGCTGGAGTAGCACAGAGTCCCACTCACACAGCAGGAGAGAGTCAATTCAATCCAAACCTCTATTAATACCAGCTGGAGTGGTACTGAGCCCCACTCACACACCAGTAAAGAACCAATTCATTCCAGGCCTCTATTAATACCAGCTGGAGTGGTACTGAGCCCCACTCACACCACAGAAAAAGCCAATTCAATCCAGGCCTCTATTAATACCAGCCGGAATGGTACTGAGTCCCACTCACACACCAGGAAAGAGCTAATTCAATACAGAACTACATTAATAACAGCTGGAGTGGTACTGAGCCCCACTCATACACCAGGAAAGAGCTAATTCAATCCGGACCTCTAATTACCAGCTGGAGTGGTACTGAGCCCCAAACACACACCAGGAAAGAGCCAATACAATATAGGCCTCTATTAATACCAGCTGGAGTGGTACTGATTCCCACTCTCACACCAGGACAGAGCCAATTCAAACCAGGTTTCTATTAATACCAGCTGGAGTGGTGCTGAGTCCCACTCTCACACCAGGACAGAGCGAATTCAATCCAGGTCTCTATTAATACCAGCTGGACCTTTACTGAGAACAACTCTCACACCAGGGAAGAGGCAATTAAATCCAGGTCTCTGTTCATACCAGCTGGAGTGGTACGGAGCCCCACTCACACACCAGGAAAGAGTCAATTCAAACCAGGCCTCTATTAATACCAGCTGGAGTGGAACTGAGTCCCACACATACACCAGGAAAGAGTCAATTCAATCCAGACCTCTATTAATACCAGCTGGAGTGGAACTGAGTCCCACACACACACCAGGAAAAGAGTCAATTCAATCCAGACCTCTATTAATACCAGCTGGAGTGGAACCGAGTCCCACACACAAACCAGGAAAGAGTCAATTCAATCCAGACCTATATTAATACCAGCTGGAGTGGAACTGAGTCCCACACCCAAACCAGAAAAGAGCCAATTCAATCCAGACCTCTATTAATACCAGCTGGAGTGGAACTGAGTCCGACTCACACAGCAGGAAAGAGCCAATTGAATCCAGACATCTATTAATAACAGCTGGAGTGGTACTGAGTCCCACTCACACACAAGGAGAGAGCCAATTCAATCCAGGCTTCTATCAATACCAGCAGGAGTGGTATTGAGTCCCACTCACACACCAGGAAAGAGCCAATTAAATCCAGACCTCGATTAATACCAACTGGAGTGGTACTGAGCCCCAAACAATTACCAGGAAAGAGACAATTAAATCCAGACCACTATTAATACCAGCTGGAGTGGAACTGAGTCCCACACACACACCAGAAAAGAGTCAATTCAATCCAGACCTCTATTAATACCAGCTGGAGTGGAACTGAGTCCCACACACAAACCAGGAAAGAGACAATTCAATCCAGACCTATATTAATACCAGCTGGAGTGGAACTGAGTCCCACGCCCAAACCAGGAAAGAGCCAATTCTATCCAGGCCTCTATTAATACCAGCTGGAGTGGTACTGAGCCCCACTCACACACCAGGAAAGAGCCAATTAAATCCAGACCTCAATTAATACCAACTGGAGTGGTACTGAGCCCCAAACAATTACCAGGAAAGAGACAATTAAATCCAGACCTCAATTAATACCAGCTGGAGTGGTACTGAGTCCGACTCACACACCAGGAAAGAGCCAATTCAATCCAGACCTCTATTAATACCAGCTGGAGTGGAACTGAGTCCCACACACAAACCAGGAAAGAGACAATGCAATCCAGACCTATATTAATACCAGCTGGAGTTGAACTGAGTCCCACACCCAAACCAGGAAAGAGTCAATTCAATCCAGACCTCTATTAATACCAGCTGGAGTTGAACTGAGTCCCACACACAAACCAGGAAAGAGACAATTCAATCCAGACCTCTATTAATACCAGCTGGAGTTGAACTGAGTCCCACACACAAACCAGGAAAGAGACAATTCAATCCAGACCTCTATTAATACCAGCTGGAGTTGAACTGAGTCCCACACCCAAACCAGGAAAGAGCCAACTCAATCCAGACCTCTATTAATACCAGCTGGTGTGGTACAGAGCCCCACCCACACACCAGGAAAGAGCGAATTCAATCCAGGTCTCTATTAATACCAGCTGGAGTGGTACTGAGTCCCACTCACACACCAGGAAAGAGCCAATTCAATCCAATTCTCCATTAATACCATTAGTAGTGGTACTGAGCCCCACTCACACACCAGGAAAAAGCAAATTAAAGCCAGACCGCCATTGATACCAGCTGGAGAGGGACAGAGCCCCACTCACACACAAGGAAAGAGATAGTTCATTCCAGGCTTCCATTAAGACCAGCTGGAGTGGTACAGAGTCCCACTCACATACCAGGAAAGAGCCAATTCAATCCAGAACCCTACTAATACCATCTGGAGTGGCACTGAGCCCCACTAACCCCCCAGAAAGAGCCAATTCAATCCAGGTCTCTATTAATACCAGCTGGAGTGGCATCAACTCTCACTCACACAACAGGAATCAGCCAATTCAATCCAAGCCTCCATTAACACCAGGTGGAGTGGTACTGAGTCCCACTCACACAGCAGGAAAGGGACAGTTCATTACAGGCCTCTATTGATACCAGCTGGAGTGAAATTATCTCCCACTCACACTCCAGGAAAGAGCCAATTCAATCCAAATCTCTATAAATACCAGCTGGAGTGGTACTGAGCCGCAATTACACACCAGCAAAGAGCCAAATCAATCCAGGATTCCATTAATACCAGCTGGAGTGGTACTGAGTCCCACTCACACACCAGGAAAGAGCCAATTCAAACCAGACCTCCATTAATATATGCTGGAGTGGTACTGAGCCCCACTCACACACCAGGAAAGAGGCAAATCAATCCAGACCTCCATTAATACATACTGGAGTGGTACTGAGCCCCACTCACACACCAGGAAAGAGCCAATTAAATCCAACATCTATTAATACCAGCTGGAGTGGTACTGAGCCCCACTCACACACCAGTAAAGAGCCAATTCATTCCAGGCCTCTATTAATACCAGCTGGAGTGGTACTGAGCCCCACTCACACCACAGAAAAAGCCAATTCAATCCAGGCCTCTATTAATACCAGCTGGAATGGTACTGAGTCCCACTCACACACCAGTAAAGAACCAATTCATTCCAGGCCTCTATTAATACCAGCTGGAGTGGTACTGAGTCCCACTCACACACCAGGAAAGAGCCAATTCAATACAGAACTACATTGATACCAGCTCGAGTGGTACAGAGTCCCACTCACACACCAGGGAAGAGCCAATTCAATACAGAACTCCATTAATAACAGCTGGAGTGGTACTGAGCCCCAAACACACACCAGGAAAGAGCCAATACAATATAGGCCTCTATTAATACCAGCTGGAGTGGTACTGATTCCCACTCTCACACCAGGACAGAGCCAATTCAAACCAGGTTTCTATTAATACCAGCTGGAGTGGTACTGAGTCCCACTCTCACACCAGGACAGAGCCAATTCAATCCAGGTCTCTATTAATACCAGCTGGAGTGTTACTGAGATCACCTCTCACACCAGGAAAGAGGCAATTAAATCCAGGTCTCTGTTAATACCAGCTGGAGTGGTACGGAGCCCCACTCACACACCAGGATAGAGCCAATTCAATCCAGACCTCTATTAATACCAGCTGGCGCGTACTGAGCCCCACTCACACACCAGGATAGAGCCAATTCAATCCAGACCTCTATTAATACCAGCTGGAGTGGTACTGAGCCCCATTCACTCACCAGGAAGGAGCCAATTCAATCCAGACCTCAATTAATAACAGCTGGAGTGGTACTGAGTCCGACGCACACACCAGGAAAGAGCCAATTCAATCCAGACCTCTATTAATACCAGCTGGAGTGGTACTGAGCCCCACTCACACACCAGGATAGAGCCAATTCAATCCAGACCTCTTAAGACCAGCTGGAGTGCGACTGAGCCCCACTCACTCACCAGGGAGGAGCCAATTCAATCCAGACCTCTATTAATACCAGCTGGAGTGGTACTGAGCCCCACTCACTCACCAGTAAAGTGTCAATTCAATCCAGACCTCTTATTAACACCAGCTGGAGAGGTACTGAGCCGCACTCACACACCAGGAAGGTGCCAATTCAATCCAGACCTCTATTAATAACAGCTGGACTAGTACTGAGCCCCAGTCACTCACCAGGAAGGTGCCAATTCAGTCCAGACCTCTATTAATACAAGCTGGAGTGGTACTGAGCCCCACTCACACACCAGGAAGGAGCCAATTCAATCCAGACCTCTATTAATAACAGCTGGAGTGGTACTGAGCCCCACTCACTCATGAGGAAGGAGCCAATTCAATCCAGACCTCTATTAATACCAGCTGGAGTGGTACTGAGCCCCACTGACTCATCAGGAAGGAGCCAATTCAATCCAGACCTCTATTAATACCAGCCGGAGTGGCACTGAGCCCCACTCACTCACCAGGAAGGAGCCAATTCAATCCAGACCTCTATTAATCCCAGCTGGAGTGGCACTGAGTCCCACTCAAACACCAGGAAAGAGACAAATCAATCCAGACCTCTATGAATACCAGCTGGAGTGGTACTGAGTTCCACTCAAACACCAAGAAAGAGACAATTCAATCCAGACATCTATTAATACCAGCTGGAGTGGTACTGAGTCCCACTCACACACCAGGAAAGAGAAATATCAATCCACAACTCGATAAATACCAGCTGGAGACTACCGAGACCCACTCACACACCAGGAAAGAGGCAATTAAATCCAGGTCTCTATTAATACCAGCTGGAGTGGTACTGAGCCCCAGTCACGCAGTAGGAAAGAGCCAAGTCAATCCAGGCCTCTATTCATACCAGCTGGAGTGGAACTGCGTCCCACACACACACCAGAAAAGAGTCAATTCAATCCAGGCCTCTATTAATACCAGCTGGAGAGGTACTGAGTCCCACTCACCCATCAGGAAAGAGCCAATTCTATCTTGGTCTCTATTAATACCAGCTGGAGTGGTACTGAGCCCCATTCACTCACCAGGAAGGAGCCAATTCAATCCAGACCTCAATTAATAACAGCTGGAGTGGTACTGAGTCCGACGCACACACCAGGAAAGAGCCAATTCAATCCAGACCTCTATTAATACCAGCTGGAGTGGTACTGAGCCCCACTCACACACCAGGATAGAGCCAATTCAATCCAGACCTCTTAAGACCAGCTGGAGTGCGACTGAGCCCCACTCACTCACCAGGGAGGAGCCAATTCAATCCAGACCTCTATTAATACCAGCTGGAGTGGTACTGAGCCCCACTCACTCACCAGTAAAGTGTCAATTCAATCCAGACCTCTTATTAACACCAGCTGGAGAGGTACTGAGCCGCACTCACACACCAGGAAGGTGCCAATTCAATCCAGACCTCTATTAATAACAGCTGGACTAGTACTGAGCCCCAGTCACTCACCAGGAAGGTGCCAATTCAGTCCAGACCTCTATTAATACAAGCTGGAGTGGTACTGAGCCCCACTCACACACCAGGAAGGAGCCAATTCAATCCAGACCTCTATTAATAACAGCTGGAGTGGTACTGAGCCCCACTCACTCATGAGGAAGGAGCCAATTCAATCCAGACCTCTATTAATACCAGCTGGAGTGGTACTGAGCCCCACTGACTCATCAGGAAGGAGCCAATTCAATCCAGACCTCTATTAATACCAGCCGGAGTGGCACTGAGCCCCACTCACTCACCAGGAAGGAGCCAATTCAATCCAGACCTCTATTAATCCCAGCTGGAGTGGCACTGAGTCCCACTCAAACACCAGGAAAGAGACAAATCAATCCAGACCTCTATGAATACCAGCTGGAGTGGTACTGAGTTCCACTCAAACACCAAGAAAGAGACAATTCAATCCAGACATCTATTAATACCAGCTGGAGTGGTACTGAGTCCCACTCACACACCAGGAAAGAGAAATATCAATCCACAACTCGATAAATACCAGCTGGAGACTACCGAGACCCACTCACACACCAGGAAAGAGGCAATTAAATCCAGGTCTCTATTAATACCAGCTGGAGTGGTACTGAGCCCCAGTCACGCAGTAGGAAAGAGCCAAGTCAATCCAGGCCTCTATTCATACCAGCTGGAGTGGAACTGCGTCCCACACACACACCAGAAAAGAGTCAATTCAATCCAGGCCTCTATTAATACCAGCTGGAGAGGTACTGAGTCCCACTCACCCATCAGGAAAGAGCCAATTCTATCTTGGTCTCTATTAATACCAGCTGGAGTGGTACTGAGTCCAACTCACACACCAGAAAAGAGCCAATTCAATCCACGCATCTATTAATACCAGCTGGAGTGGTACTGAATCCCACTCACACACCAGGAAAAAGTCAATTCAATCCAGACCTCTATTAATACCAGCTGGAGTGGACCTGAGTCCCACTCACACCAGGAAAGAGTCAATTCAAACCAGGCCTCTATTAATACCAGCTGGAGTGGAACTGAGTCCCACACATACACCAGGAAAGAGTCAATTCAATCCAGACCTATATTAATACCAGCTGGAGTGGAACTGAGACCCACACCCAAACCAGAAAAGAGCCAATTCATTCCAGACCTCTATTAATACCAGCTGGAGTGGAACTGAGTCCGACTCACACACCAGGAAAGAGCCAATTGAATCCAGACATCTATTAATAACAGCTGGAGTGGTACTGAGTCCCACTCACACACAAGGAGAGAGCCAAATCAATCCTGGCTTCTATCAATACCAGCAGGAGTGGTATTGAGTCCCACTTACACACCAGGAAAGAGCCAATTAAATCCAGACCTCAATTAATACCAACTGGAGTGGTACTGAGCCCCAAACAATTACCAGGAAAGAGACAATTAAATCCGGACCTCAATTAATACCAGCTGGAGTGGTACTGAGTCCGACTCACACACCAGGAAAGAGCCAATTCAATCCAGACCTCTATTAATACCAGCTGGAGGGGAACTGAGTCCCATACACACACACCAGTAAAGAGTCAATTCAATCCAGACCTCTATTAATACCAGCTGGAGTGGAACTGAGTCCCACACACAAACCAGGAAAGAGACAATTCAATCCATCCTCTATTAATACCAGCTGGAGTGGAACTGAGTCCCACACCCAAACCAGGAAAGAGCCAATTCAATCCAGACCTCTATTAATACCAGCTGGAGTGGTACTGAGCCCCACTCACACACCAGGAAAGAGCGAATTCAATCCAGGTCTCTATTACTACCAGCTGGAGTGGTACTGAGTCTCACTCACACACCAGGAAAGAGCAAATTCAATCCAGGTCTCTATTAATACCAGCTGGAGTGGTACTGAGTCCCACTCACACACCAGGAAAGAGCCAATTCAATCCAATTCTCCATTAATACCATTAGTAGTAGTACTGAGCCCCACTCACACACCAGGAAAGAACCAATTCAATCCAATTCTCCATTACTACCATTTGTAGTGGTACTGAGCCCCACTCACACACCAGAAAAAAGCAAATTAAAGCCAGACCGCCATTGATACCAGCTGGAGAGGGACAGAGCCCCACTCACACACCAGGAAAGAGATAGTTCATTCCAGGCTTCCATTAAGACCAGCTGGAGTGGTACAGAGTCCCACTCACATACCAGGAAAGAGCCAATTCAATCCAGACCCCTACTTATACCATCTGGAGTGGCACTGAGCCCCACTAACCGCCCAGAAAGAGCCAATTCAATCCAGGTCTCTATTAATACCAGCTGGAGTGGCATTAACTCCCACTCACACAACAGGAAAGAGCCAATTCAATCCAAATCTCTATAAATACCAGCTGGAGTGGTACTGAGCCGCAATTACACACCAGCAAAGAGCCAAATCAATCATGGATTCCATTAATACCAGCTGGAGTGGTACTGAGTCCCACTCACACACCAGGAAAGAGCCAATTCAAACCAGAACTCCATTAATACATGCTGGAGTGGTACTGAGCCCCACTCACACACCAGGAAAGAGCCAAATCAATCCAGACCTCCATTAATACATGCTGGAGTGGTACTGAGCCCCACTCACACACCAGGAAAGAGCCAATTAAATCCAAACTTCTAGTAATACCAGCTGGAGTGGTACTGAGCCCCACTCACACACCAGTAAAGAGCCAATTCATTCCAGGCCTCTATTAATACCAGCTGGAGTGGTACTGTGCCCCACTCACACCACGGAAAAAGCCAATTCAATCCAGGCCTCTATTAATACCAGCTGGAATGGTACTGAGTCCCACTCACACACCAGTAAAGAGCCAATTCATTCCAGGCCTCTATTAATACCAGCTGGAGTGGTACTGAGTCCCACTCACACACCAGGAAAGAGCCAATTCAATACAGAACTACATTGATACCAGCTCGAGTGGTACTGAGTCCCACTCACACACCAGGAAAGAGCCAATTCAATACAGAACTCCATTAATAACAGCTGGAGTGGTGCTGAGCCCCACTCACACACCAGGAAAGAGCTAATTCAATCCGGACCTCTAATTACCAGCTGGAGTGGTACTGAGCCCCAAACACACAACAGGAAAGAGCCAATACAATATAGGCCTCTATTAATACCAGCTGGAGTGGTACTGATTCCCACTCTCACACCAGGACAGAGCCAATTCAAACCAGGTTTCTATTAATACCAGCTGGCGTGGTACTGAGTCCCACTCTCACACCAGGACAGAGCAAATTCAATCCAGGTCTCTATTAATACCAGCTGGAGTGTTACTGAGAACAACTCTCACACCAGGAAAGAGGGAATTAAATCCAGGTCTCTGTTAATACCAGCTGGAGGGGTACGGAGCCCATCTCACACAACAGGATAGAGCCAATTCAATACAGACCTCTATTAATACCAGCTGGAGCGTACTGAGCCCCACTCACACACCAGGATAGAGCCAATTCAATCCAGACCTCTATTAATACCAGCTGGAGTGGTACTGAGCCCCATTCACTCACCAGGAAGGATCCAATTCAATCCAGACCTCAATTAATACCAGCTGGAGTGGTACTGAGTCCGACGCACACACCAGAAAAGAGCCAATTCAATCCAGACCTCTATTAATACCAGCTGGAGTGGTACTGAGCCGCACTCACACACCAGGAAGGTGCCAATTCAATCCAGACCTCTATTAATAACAGCTGGAGTGGTACTGTGCCCCACTCACTCACCAGGAAGGTGCCAATTCAATCCAGACCTCTATTAATACAAGCTGGAGTGGTACTGAGCCCCACTCACACACCAGGAAGGAGCCAATTCAATCCAGACCTCTATTAATAACAGCTGGATTGGTACTGAGCCCCACTCAATCACCAGGAAGGAGCCAATTCAATCCAGACCTCTATTAATACCAGCTGGAGTGGTACTGAGCCCCACTTGCTCATCAGGAAGGAGCCAATTCAATCCAGACCTCTATTAATACCAGCTGGAGTGGTACTGAGCCCCACTTGCTCATCAGGAAGGAGCCAATTCAATCCAGACCTCTATTAATACCAGCCGGAGTGGCACTGAGCCCCACTCACTCACCAGGAAGGAGCCAATTCAATCCAGACCTCTATTAATCCCAGCTGGAGTGGCACTGAGTCCCACTCAAACACCAGGAAAGAGACAAATCAATCCAGACCTCTATGAATACCAGCTGGAGTGGTACTGAGTTCCACTCACACACCAAGAAAGAGACAATTCAATCCATACCTCTATTAATACCAGCTGGAGTGGTACTGAGTCCCACTCACACACCAGGAAAGAGAAATATCAATCCACAACTCGATAAATAACAGCTGGAGTGCGACTGAGCCCCACTCACTCACCAGGGAGGAGCCAATTCAATCCAGACCTCTATTAATACCAGCTGGAGTGGTACTGAGCCCCACTCACTCACCAGTAAAGTGTCAATTCAATCCAGACCTCTTATTAACACCAGCTGGAGAGGTACTGAGCCGCACTCACACACCAGGAAGGTGCCAATTCAATCCAGACCTCTATTAATAACAGCTGGAGTGGTACTGAGCCCCACTCACTCACCAGGAAGGTGCCAATTCAATCCAGACCTCTATTAATACAAGCTGGAGTGGTACTGAGCCCCACTCACACACCAGGAAGGAGCCAATTCAATCCAGTCCTCTATTAATAACAGCTGGATTGGTACTGAGCCCCACTCACTCACCAGGAAGGAGCCAATTCAATCCAGACCTCTATTAATACCAGCTGGAGTGGTACTGAGCCCCACTTGCTCATCAGGAAGGAGCCAATTCAATCCAGACCTCTATTAATACCAGCCGGAGTGGCACTGAGCCCCACTCACTCACCAGGAAGGAGCCAATTCAATCCAGACCTCTATTAATCCCAGCTGGAGTGGTACTGAGTTCCACTCACACACCAAGAAAGAGACAATTCAATCCATACCTCTATTAATACCAGCTGGAGTGGTACTGAGTGCCACTCACACACCAGGAAAGAGAAATATCAATCCACAACTCGATAAATAACAGCTGGAGTGCTACCGAGACCCACTCACACACCAGGAAAGAGGCAATTAAATCCAGGTCTCTATTAATACCAGCTGGAGTGGTACTGAGCCCCAGTCACGCAGCAGGAGAGAGCCAAGTCAATCCAGGCCTCTATTCATACCAGCTGGAGTGGAACTGCGTCCCACACACACACCAGAAAAGAGTCAATTCAATCCAGGCCTCTATTAATACCAGCTGGAGAGGTACGGAGTCCCACTCACCCATCAGGAAAGAGCCAATTCTATCTTGGTCTCTATTAATACCAGCTGGAGTGGTACTGAGTCCAACTCACACACCAGAAAAGAGCCAATTCAATCCACGCATCTATTAATACCAGCTGGAGTGGTACTGAATCCCACTCACACACCAGGAAAAAGTCAATTCAATCCAGACCTCTATTAATACCAGCTGGAGTGGACCTGAGTCCCACTCACACACCAGGAAAGAGTCAATTCAAACCAGGCCTCTATTAATACCAGCTGGAGTGGAACTGAGTCCCACACATACACCAGGAAAGAGTCAATTCAATCCAGACCTATATTAATACCAGCTGGAGTCGAACTGAGTCCCACACCCAAACCAGGAAAGAGCCAATTCAATCCAGACCTCTATTAATACCAGCTGGAGTGGAACTGAGTCCGACTCACACACCAGGACAGAGCCAATTCAATCCAGGTCTCTATTAATACCAGCTGGAGTGTTACTGAGATCACCTCTCACACCAGGAAAGAGGCAATTAAATCCAGGTCTCTGTTAATACCAGCTGGAGTGGTACGGAGCCCCACTCACACACCAGGATAGAGCCAATTCAATCCAGACCTCTATTAATACCAGCTGGCGCGTACTGAGCCCCACTCACAAACCAGGATAGAGCCAATTCAATCCAGACCTCTATTAATACCAGCTGGAGTGGTACTGAGCCCCATTCACTCACCAGGAAGGAGCCAATTCAATCCAGACCTCAATTAATACCAGCTGGAGTGGTACTGAGTCCGACGCACACACCAGGAAAGAGCCAATTCAATCCAGACCTCTATTAATACCAGCTGGAGTGGTACTGAGCCCCACTCACACACCAGGATAGAGCCAATTCAATCCAGACCTCTTAAGACCAGCTGGAGTGCGACTGAGCCCCACTCACTCACCAGGGAGGAGCCAATTCAATCCAGACCTCTATTAATACCAGCTGGAGTGGTACTGAGCCCCACTCACTCACCAGTAAAGTGTCAATTCAATCCAAACCTCTTATTAACACCAGCTGGAGAGGTACTGAGCCGCACTCACACACCAGGAAGGTGCCAATTCAATCCAGACCTCTATTAATAACAGCTGGAGTGGTACTGTGCCCCACTCACTCACCAGGAAGGTGCCAATTCAATCCAGACCTCTATTAATACAAGCTGGAGTGGTACTGAGCCCCACTCACACACCAGGAAGGAGCCAATTCAATCCAGACCTCTATTAATAACAGCTGGATTGGTACTGAGCCCCACTCACTCACCAGGAAGGAGCCAATTCAATCCAGACCTCTATTAATACCAGCTGGAGTGGTACTGAGCCCCACTTGCTCATCAGGAAGGAGCCAATTCAATCCAGACCTCTATTAATACCAGCTGGAGTGGTACTGAGCCCCACTTGCTCATCAGGAAGGAGCCAATTCAATCCAGACCTCTATTAATACCAGCCGGAGTGGCACTGAGCCCCACTCACTCACCAGGAAGGAGCCAATTCAATCCAGACCTCTATTAATCCCAGCTGGAGTGGCACTGAGTCCCACTCAAACACCAGGAAAGAGACAAATCAATCCAGACCTCTATGAATACCAGCTGGAGTGGTACTGAGTTCCACTCACACACCAAGAAAGAGACAATTCAATCCATACCTCTATTAATACCAGCTGGAGTGGTACTGAGTCCCACTCACACACCAGGAAAGAGAAATATCAATCCACAACTCGATAAATAACAGCTGGAGTGCGACTGAGCCCCACTCACTCACCAGGGAGGAGCCAATTCAATCCAGACCTCTATTAATACCAGCTGGAGTGGTACTGAGCCCCAATCACTCACCAGTAAAGTGTCAATTCAATCCAGACCTCTTATTAACACCAGCTGGAGAGGTACTGAGCCGCACTCACACACCAGGAAGGTGCCAATTCAATCCAGACCTCTATTAATAACAGCTGGAGTGGTACTGAGCCCCACTCACTCACCAGGAAGGTGCCAATTCAATCCAGACCTCTATTAATACAAGCTGGAGTGGTACTGAGCCCCACTCACACACCAGGAAGGAGCCAATTCAATCCAGTCCTCTATTAATAACAGCTGGATTGGTACTGAGCCCCACTCACTCACCAGGAAGGAGCCAATTCAATCCAGACCTCTATTAATACCAGCTGGAGTGGTACTGAGCCCCACTTGCTCATCAGGAAGGAGCCAATTCAATCCAGACCTCTATTAATACCAGCCGGAGTGGCACTGAGCCCCACTCACTCACCAGGAAGGAGCCAATTCAATCCAGACCTCTATTAATCCCAGCTGGAGTGGTACTGAGTTCCACTCACACACCAAGAAAGAGACAATTCAATCCATACCTCTATTAATACCAGCTGGAGTGGTACTGAGTGCCACTCACACACCAGGAAAGAGAAATATCAATCCACAACTCGATAAATAACAGCTGGAGTGCTACCGAGACCCACTCACACACCAGGAAAGAGGCAATTAAATCCAGGTCTCTATTAATACCAGCTGGAGTGGTACTGAGCCCCAGTCACGCAGCAGGAGAGAGCCAAGTCAATCCAGGCCTCTATTCATACCAGCTGGAGTGGAACTGCGTCCCACACACACACCAGAAAAGAGTCAATTCAATCCAGGCCTCTATTAATACCAGCTGGAGAGGTACGGAGTCCCACTCACCCATCAGGAAAGAGCCAATTCTATCTTGGTCTCTATTAATACCAGCTGGAGTGGTACTGAGTCCAACTCACACACCAGAAAAGAGCCAATTCAATCCACGCATCTATTAATACCAGCTGGAGTGGTACTGAATCCCACTCACACACCAGGAAAAAGTCAATTCAATCCAGACCTCTATTAATACCAGCTGGAGTGGACCTGAGTCCCACTCACACACCAGGAAAGAGTCAATTCAAACCAGGCCTCTATTAATACCAGCTGGAGTGGAACTGAGTCCCACACATACACAGGAAAGAGTCAATTCAATCCAGACCTATATTAATACCAGCTGGAGTCGAACTGAGTCCCACACCTAAACCAGGAAAGAGTCAATTCAATCCAGACCTCTATTAATACCAGCTGGAGTGGAACTGAGTCCGACTCACACACCAGGACAGAGCCAATTCAATCCAGGTCTCTATTAATACCAGCTGGAGTGTTACTGAGATCACCTCTCACACCAGGAAAGAGGCAATTAAATCCAGGTCTCTGTTAATACCAGCTGGAGTGGTACGGAGCCCCACTCACACACCAGGATAGAGCCAATTCAATCCAGACCTCTATTAATACCAGCTGGCGCGTACTGAGCCCCACTCACACACCAGGATAGAGCCAATTCAATCCAGACCTCTATTAATACCAGCTGGAGTGGTACTGAGCCCCATTCACTCACCAGGAAGGAGCCAATTCAATCCAGACCTCAATTAATACCAGCTGGAGTGGTACTGAGTCCGACGCACACACCAGGAAAGAGCCAATTCAATCCAGACCTCTATTAATACCAGCTGGAGTGGTACTGAGCCCCACTCACACACCAGGATAGAGCCAATTCAATCCAGACCTCTTAAGACCAGCTGGAGTGCGACTGAGCCCCACTCACTCACCAGGGAGGAGCCAATTCAATCCAGACCTCTATTAATACCAGCTGGAGTGGTACTGAGCCCCACTCACTCACCAGTAAAGTGTCAATTCAATCCAGACCTCTTATTAACACCAGCTGGAGAGGTACTGAGCCGCACTCACACACCAGGAAGGTGCCAATTCAATCCAGACCTCTATTAATAACAGCTGGAGTAGTACTGAGCCCCACTCACTCACCAGGAAGGTGCCAATTCAGTCCAGACCTCTATTAATACAAGCTGGAGTGGTACTGAGCCCCACTCACACACCAGGAAGGAGCCAATTCAATCCAGACCTCTATTAATAACAGCTGGATTGGTACTGAGCCCCACTCACTCACCAGGAAGGAGCCAATTCAATCCAGACCTCTATTAATACCAGCTGGAGTGGTACTGAGCCCCACTGACTCATCAGGAAGGAGCCAATTCAATCCAGACCTCTATTAATACCAGCCGGAGTGGCACTGAGCCCCACTCACTCACCAGGAAGGAGCCAATTCAATCCAGACCTCTATTAATCCCAGCTGGAGTGGCACTGAGTCCCACTCAAACACCAGGAAAGAGACAAATCAATCCAGAACTCTATGAATACCAGCTGGAGTGGTACTGAGTTCCACTCACACACCAAGAAAGAGACAATTCAATCCAGACATCTATTAATACCAGCTGGAGTGGTACTGAGTCCCACTCACACACCAGGAAAAGAGAAATATCAATCCACAACTCGATAAATACCAGCTGGAGACTACCGAGACCCACTCACACACCAGGAAAGAGGCAATTAAATCCAGGTCTCTATTAATACCAGCTGGAGTGGTACTGAGCCCCAGTCACGCAGTAGGAAAGAGCCAAGTCAATCCAGGCCTCTATTCATACCAGCTGGAGTGGAACTGCATCCCACACACACACCAGAAAAGAGTCAATTCAATCCAGGCCTCTATTAATACCAGCTGGAGAGGTACTGAGTCCCACTCACCCATCAGGAAAGAGCCAATTCTATCTTGGTCTCTATTAATACCAGCTGGAGTGGTACTGAGTCCAACTCACACACCAGAAAAGAGCCAATTCAATCCACGCATCTATTAATACCAGCTGGAGTGGTACTGAATCCCACTCACACACCAGGAAAAAGTTAATTCAATCCAGACCTCTATTAATACCAGCTGGAGTGGACCTGAGTCCCACTCACACCAGGAAAGAGTCAATTCAAACCAGGCCTCTATTAATACCAGCTGGAGTGGAACTGAGTCCCACACATACACCAGGAAAGAGTCAATTCAATCCAGACCTATATTAATACCAGCTGGAGTGGAACTGAGTCCCACACCCAAACCAGAAAAGAGCCAATTCAATCCAGACCTCTATTAATACCAGCTGGAGTGGAACTGAGTCCGACTCACACACCAGGAAAGAGCCAATTGAATCCAGACATCTATTAATAACAGCTGGAGTGGTACTGAGTCCCACTCACACACAAGGAGAGAGCCAATTCAATCCTGGCTTCTATCAATACCAGCAGGAGTGGTATTGAGTCCCACTCACACACCAGGAAAGAGCCAATTAAATCCAGACCTCAATTAATACCAACTGGAGTGGTACTGAGCCCCAAACAATTACCAGGAAAGAGACAATTAAATCCGGACCTCAATTAATACCAGCTGGAGTGGTACTGAGTCCGACTCACACACCAGGAAAGAGCCAATTCAATCCAGACCTCTATTAATACCAGCTGGAGGGGAACTGAGTCCCACACACACACACCAGTAAAGAGTGAATTCAATCCAGACCTCTATTAATACCAGCTGGAGTGGAACTGAGTCCCACACACAAACCAGGAAAGAGACAATTCAATCCAGACCTATATTAATACCAGCTGGAGTGGAACCGAGTCCCACACCCAAACCAGGAAAGAGCCAATTCAATCCAGACCTCCATTAATACAAGCTGGAGTGGTACTGAGCCCCACTCATACACCAGGAAAGAGCGAATTCAATCCAGGTCTCTATTACTACCAGCTGGAGTGGTACTGAGTCTCACTCACACACCAGGAAAGAGCAAATTCAATCCAGGTCTCTATTAATACCAGCTGGAGTGGTACTGAGTCCCACTCACACACCAGGAAAGAGCCAATTCAATCCAATTCTCCATTAATACCATTAGTAGTAGTACTGAGCCCCACTCACACACCAGAAAAAAGCAAATTAAAGCCAGACCGCCATTGATACCAGCTGGAGAGGGACAGAGCCCCACTCACACACCAGGAAAGAGATAGTTCATTCCAGGCTTCCATTAAGACCAGCTGGAGTGGTACAGAGTCCCACTCACATACCAGGAAAGAGCCAATTCAATCCAGACCCCTACTAATACCATCTGGAGTGGCACTGAGCCCCACTAACCGCCCAGAAAGAGCCAATTCAATCCAGGTCTCTATTAATACCAGCTGCAGTGGCATTAACTCCCACTCACACACCAGGAAAGAGCCAATTCAATCCAAATCTCTATAAATACCAGCTGGAGTGGTACTGAGCCGCAATTACACACCAGCAAAGAGCCAAATCAATCCAGGATTCCATTAATACCAGCTGAAGTGGTACTGAGTCCCACTCACACACCAGGAAAGAGCCAATTCAAACCAGAACTCCATTAATACATGCTGGAGTGGTACTGAGCCCCACTCACACACCAGGAAAGAGCCAAATCAATCCAGACCTCCATTAATACATGCTGGAGTGGTACTGAGCCCCACTCACACACCAGGAAAGAGCCAATTAAATCCAAACTTCTATTAATACCAGCTGGAGTGGTACTGAGCCCCACTCACTCACCAGTAAAGAGCCAATTCATTCCAGGCCTCTATTAATACCAGCTGGAGTGGTACTGTGCCCCACTCACACCACGGAAAAAGCCAATTCAATCCAGGCCTCTATTAATACCAGCTGGAATGGTACTGAGTCCCACTCACACACCAGTAAAGAGCCAATTCATTCCAGGCCTCTATTAATACCAGCTGGAGTGGTACTGAGTCCCACTCACACACCAGGAAAGAGCCAATTCAATACAGAACTACATTGATACCAGCTCGAGTGGTACTGAGTCCCACTCACACACCAGGAAAGAGCCAATTCAATACAGAACTCCATTAATAACAGCTGGAGTGGTGCTGAGCCCCACTCACACACCAGGAAAGAGCTAATTCAATCCGGACCTCTAATTACCAGCTGGAGTGGTACTGAGCCCCAAACAAACACCAGGAAAGAGCCAATACAATATAGGCCTCTATTAATACCAGCTGGAGTGGTACTGATTCCCACTCTCACACCAGGACAGAGCCAATTCAAACCAGGTTTCTATTAATACCAGCTGGCGTGGTACTGAGTCCCACTCTCACACCAGGACAGAGCCAATTCAATCCAGGTCTCTATTAATACCAGCTGGAGTGTTACTGAGAACAACTCTCACACCAGGAAAGAGGGAATTAAATCCAGGTCTCTGTTAATACCAGCTGGAGTAGTCCGGAGCCCATCTCACACACCAGGATAAAGCCAATTCAATCCAGACCTCTATTAATACCAGCTGGAGTGGTAATGAGTGACACTCACAGATCAGGAAAGAGCCAATTCAAACCAGGCCTCCATTAATACCAGCTGGAGTGGTACTGAGCCGCACTCACACACCAGAAAAGAGCCAATTTAATCCAGGCCTCTATTAATACCAGCTGGAGTGGTACTGAGTCCCACTCACTCACAAGGAGAGAGCCAATTCAATCCAGGCTTCTTTCAATACCAGCAGGAGTGGTATTGAGTCCCACTCACACACCAGGAAAGTGCCAATTCAATCCAGACCTCCATTATTACCAGCTGGAGTGGTACTGATTCCCACTCTCACACCAGGACAGAGCCAATTCAAACCAGGTTTCTATTAATACCAGCTGGAGTGGTACTGAGTCCCACTCTCACAACAGGACAGAGCCAATTCAATCCAGGTCTCTATTAATACCAGCTGGAGTGTTACTGAGCCCCACTCACACACCAGGAAAGAGGCAATTAAATCCAGGTCTCTGTTAATACCAGCTGGAGTGGTACGGAGCATCACTCACACACCAGGATAGAGCCAATTCAATCCAGGCCTCTATTAATACCAGCTGCAGTGGTACTGAGTCCGACTCACACACCAGGAAAGAGCCAATTCAATACAGAACTACATTGATACCAGCTCGAGTGGTACTGAGTCCCACTCACACACCAGGAAAGAGCCAATTCAATACAGAACTCCATTAATAACAGCTGGAGTGGTACTGAGCCCCACTCACACATCAGGAAAGAGCTAATTCAATCCGGACCTCTAATTACCAGCTGGAGTGGTACTGAGCCCCAAACACACATCAGGAAAGAGCCAATTTAATCCAAACTGCTATGAATACCAGCTGGATTGGTACTGAGCCCCACTCAGCCGAGAAAAAAGCCAATTCAATCCAGGCCTCTATTAATACCAGCTGCAGTGGAATTAACTCCCACGCACACACCAGGAAAGAGCCAATTCAATCCAAACCTCTAAAAATACCAGCTGGAGTGGTACTGAGTCCAATCACACACCAGGAAAGAGGCAATTCAAACCAGACCTCCATTAATACATGCTGGAGTGGTACTGAGCCCCACTCACACACCAGGAAAGAGCCAATTCAATCCAGGACACTATTAGTACCAGCTGGAGTGGTACTGAGTCCCACTCACACTCCAACAAAGAGCCAATTCATTGCAGGCCTCTATTAATACCAGCTGGAGTGGTACTGAGTCCCACTCATACACCAGTAAAGATCCAAATCAATCCAGGTCTCTATTAATACCAGCTGGAGTGGTACTGAGTCCTACTCACACACCAGGGAAGAGCCAATTCAAGCCAGACCTCTATTAATACCAGCTGGAGTGGTAATGGGTCCCACTCACACACCAGAAAAGAGCCAATTTAATCCAGGCCTCTATTAATACAAGCTGGCGTGGTACTGAGTCCCACTCACACACAAGGAGAGAGCCAATTCAATCCAGGCTTCTTTCAATACCAGCAGGAGTGGTATTGAGTCCCACTCACACACCAGGAAAGAGCCAATTCAATCCAGACCTCTATTATTACCAGCTGGAGTGGTACTGATTCCCACTCTCACATCAGGACAGAGCCAATTCAAACCAGGTTTCTATTAATACCAGCTGGAGTGGTACTGAGTCCCACTCTCACAACAGGACAGAGCCAATTCAATCCAGGTCTCTATTAATACCAGCTGGAGTGTTACTGAGCCCCACTCACACACCAGGAAAGAGGCAATTAAATCCAGGTCTCAGTTAATACCAGCTGGAGTGGTACGGAGCCCCACTCACACACCAGGATAGAGCCAATTCAATCCAGGCCTCTATTAATACCAGCTGCAGTGGTACTGAGTCCGACTCACACACCAGGAAAGAGCCAATTCAATACAGAACTACATTGATACCAGCTCGAGTGGTACTGAGTCCCACTCACACACCAGTAAAGAGCCAATTCAATACAGAACTCTGTTAATACCAGCTGGAAAGTTACTGAGTCCCACACAGACACCAGTAAAGAACCAATTCAATCCAGTCCTCCATTAATATCAGCTGGAGTGGAACTGAGCCTCACTCACCCACCAGGAAAGAGGCAATTCAATACAGACCTCTATTATTACCAGCTGGAGTGGTACTGAGTCCCACTCACACACCCGGAAAGAGCCAATTTGATCCAACCTGCTATGAATACCAGCTGGATTGGTACTGAACCCCACTCAGCCCAGAAAAAAGCCAATTCAATCCAGGCCTCTATTAATACCTGCTGGAGTGGAATTAACACACACTCACACTCCAGGAAAGAGCCAATTCAATCCAAACCTCTAACAATACCAGCTGGAGTGGTACTGAGTCCAATCACACACCAGGAAAGAACCAATTCAAACCAGACCTCCATTAATACATGCTGGAGTGGTACTGAGCCCCACTCACCCACCAGGAAAGAGCCAATTCAATCCAGGTCACTATTAGTACCAGCTGGAGTGGTACTGAGTCCCACTCACACTCCAAGAAAGAGCCAATTCATTCCAGGCCTCTATTAATACCAGCTGGAGTGGTACTGATTCCCACTCACACCCCAGTAAAGATCCAAATCAATCCAGGTCTCTATTAATACCAGCTGGAGTGGTACTGAGTCCCAATCACATACCAGGAAAGAGCCAATTCAAACCAGGCCTCCATTAATACCAGCTGGAGTGGTACTGAGCCCCACTCACACACCAGAAAATAGCCTATTTAGTCCAGGCCTCTATTAATAACAGCTGGAGTGGTAATGAGTCCCACTGACATACCAGGAAAGAGCCAATTCAAACCAGCCCTCCATTAATACCAGCTGGAGTGGTACTGAGTCCCACTCACACACAAGGAGAGAGCCAATTCAATCCAGGCTTCTTTCAATACCAGCAGGAGTGGTATTGAGTCCAACGCACACCCCAGGAAAGAGCCAATTGAATCCAGACCTCTATTATTACCAGCTGGAGTGGTACTGATTCCCACTCTCACACCAGGACAGAGCCAATTCAAACCAGGTTTCTATTAATACCAGCTGGAGTGGTACTGAGTCCCACTCTCACAACAGGACAGAGCCAATTCAATCCAGGTCTCTATTAATACCAGCTGGAGTGTTACTGAGCCCCACTCACACACCAGGAAAGAGGCAATTAAATCCAGGTCTCTGTTAATACCAGCTGCAGTGGTGCTGAGTCCGACTCACACACCAGGAAAGAGCCAATTCAATACAGAACTACATTGGTACCAGCTCGAGTGGTACTGAGGCCCACTCACACACCAGGAAAGAGCCAATTCAATCCAGACCTCTATTATTACCAGCTGGAGTGGTACTGATTCCCACTCTCACACCAGGACAGAGCCAATTCAAACCAGGTTTCTATTAATACCAGCTGGAGTGGTACTGAGTCCCACTCTCACAACAGGACAGAGCCAATTCAATCCAGGTCTCTATTAATACCAGCTGGAGTGTTACTGAGCCCCACTCACACACCAGGAAAGAGGCAATTAAATCCAGGTCTCTGTTAGTACCAGCTGCAGTGGTACGGAGCCCCACTCACACACCAGGATAGAGCTAATTCATTCCAGGCCTCTATTAATACCAGCTGCAGTGGAACTGAGTCGGACTCTCACACCAGGAAAGAGCCATTTCAATACAGAACTACATTGATAACAGCTCGAGTGGTAGTGAGCCCCAAACACACACCAGGATAGAGCCAATTCATTCCAGGCCTCTATTAATACCAGCTGCAGTGGAACTGAGTCGGACTCTCACACCAGGAAAGAGCCATTTCAATACAGAACTACATTGATACCAGCTCGAGTGGTAGTGAGCCCCAAACACACACCAGGAAAGAGCCAATTTAATCCAAACTGCTATGAATACCAGCTGGATTGGTACTGAGCCCCACTCAGCCCAGAAAAAAGCCAATTCTATCCAGGCCTCTATTAATACCAGCTGGAGTGGAATTAACTCCCACTCACACTCCAGGAAAGAGCCAATTCAATCCAACCCTCTAAAAATACCAGCTGGAGTGGTACTGAGTCCAATCACACACCAGGAAAGAGCCAATTCAAACCAGACCTCCATTAATACATGCTGGAGTGGTACTGAGCCCCACTCACACACCAGGAAAGAGCCAATTCAATCCAGGTCACTATTAGTACCTGCTGGAGTGGTACTGAGTCCCACTCACACTCCAACAAAGAGCCAATTCATTGCAGGACTCTATTAATACCAGCTGGAGTGGTACTGAAACCCACTCACACACCAGTAAAGATCCAAATCAATCCAGGTCTCTAGTAATACCATTTGGAGTGGTACTGAGTCCCACTCACACACCAGGGAAGTGCCAATTCAATCCAGACCTCTATTAATACCAGGTGGAGTGGTAATGAGTCCCACTCACATACCAGGAAAGAGCCAATTCAAACCAGGCCTCCATTAATACCAGCTGGAGTGGTACTGAGCCCCACTCACACACCAGAAAAGAGCCATTTTAATCCAGGCCTCTATTAATACAAGCTGGAGTGGTACTGAGTCCCACTCACACACAAGGAGAGAGCCAATTCAATCCAGGCTTCTTTCAATACCAGCAGGAGTGGTATTGAGTCCCACTCACACACCAGGAAAGAGCCAATTCAATCCAGACCTCTATTATTTCCAGCTGGAGTGGTACTGATTCCCACCCTCACACCAGGACAGAGCCAATTCAAACCAGGTTTCTATTAATACCAGCTGGAGTGGTACTGAGTCCCACTCTCACAACAGGACAGAGCCAAATCAATCCAGGTCTCTATTAATACCAGCTGGAGTGTTACTGAGCCCCACTCACACACCAGGAAAGAGGCAATTAAATCCAGGTCTCTGTTAATACCAGCTGGAGTGGTACGGAGCCCCACTCACACACCAGGATAGAGCCAATTCAATCCAGGCCTCTATTAATACCAGCTGCAGTGGTACTGAGTCCGACTCACACACCAGGAAAGCGCCAATTCAATACAGAACTACATTGATACCAGCTCGAGTGGTACTGAGTCCCACTCACACACCAGGAAAGAGCCAATTCAATATAGAACTCCATTAATAACAGCTGGAGTGGTACTGAGCCCCAATCACACACCAGGAAAGAGCTAATTCAATCCGGACCTCTAATTACCAGCTGGAGTGGTACTGAGCCCCAGACACACACCAGGAAAGAGCCAATACAATATAGTCCTCTATTAATACCAGCTGGAGTGGTACTGATTCCCACTCTCACACCAGGAGAGAGCCAATTCAAACCAGGTTTCTATTAATACCAGCTGGAGTGGTACTGAGTCCCACTCTCACACCAGGACGGAGCCAATTCAATCCAGGTCTCTATTAATACCAGCTGGAGTGTTACTGAGAACAACTCTCACACCAGGAAAGAGCCAATTCAATCCAGACCTCTATTATTACCAGCTGGAGTGGTACTGATTCCCACTCTCACACCAGGACAGAGGCAATTCAATCCAGGTCTCTATTAATACCAGCTGGAGTGTTACTGAGCCCCACTCACACACCAGAAAAGAGCCATTTTAATCCAGGCCTCTATTAATACAAGCTGGAGTGGTACTGAGTCCCACTCACACACAAGGAGAGAGCCAATTCAATCCAGGCTTCTTTCAATACCAGCAGGAGTGGTATTGAGTCCCACTCACACACCACGAAAGAGCCAATTCAATCCAGACCTCTATTATTACCATCTGGAGTGGTACTGATTCCCACTCTCACACCAGGACAGAGCCAATTCAAACCAGGTTTCTATTAATACCAGCTGGAGTGGTACTGAGTCCCACTCTCACAACAGGACAGAGCCAATTCAATCCAGGTCTCGATTAATACCAGCTGGAGTGTTACTGAGCCCCACTCACACACCAGGAAAGAGGCAATTAAATCCAAGTCTCTGTTAATACCAGCTGGAGTGGTACGGAGCCCCACTCACAGACCAGGATAGAGCCAATTCAATCCAGGCCTCTATTAATACCAGCTGCAGTGGTACTGAGTCCGACTCACACACCAGGAAAGAGCCATTTCAATACAGAACTACATTGATACCAGCTCGAGTGGTACTGAGTCCCACTCACACACCAGGAAAGAGCCAATTCAATACAGAACTCCATTAATAACAGCTGGAGTGGTACTGAGCCCCAATCACACACCAGGAAAGAGCTAATTCAATCCGGACCTCTAATTACCAGCTGGAGTGGGACTGAGCCCCAAACACACACCAGGAAAGAGCCAATACAATATAGGCCTCTATTAATACCAGCTGGAGTGGTACTGATTCCCACTCTCACACCAGGACAGAGCCAATTCAAACCAGGTTTCTATTAATACCAGCTGGAGTGGTACTGAGTCCCACTCTCACACCAGGACGGAGCCAATTCAATCCAGGTCTCTATTAATACCAGCTGGAGTGGTACTGAGTCCCACTCTCACACCAGGAAAGAGCCAATTCAATCCAGACCTCTATTATTACCAGCTGGAGTGGTACTGATTCCCACTCTCACACCAGGACAGAGCCAATTCAAACCAGGTTTCTATTAATACCAGCTGGAGTGGTACTGAGTCCCACTCTCACAACAGGACAGAGCCAATTCAATCCAGGTCTCTATTAATACCAGCTGGAGTGTTACTGAGCCCCACTCACACACCAGGAAAGAGGCAATTAAATCCAGGTCTCTGTTAATGCCAGCTGGAGTGGTACGGAGCCCCACTCACACACCAGGATAGAGCCAATTCAATCCAGGCCTCTATTAATACCAGCTGCCGTGGTACTGAGTCCGACTCACACACCAGGAAAGTGCCAATTCAATACAGAACTACATTGATACCAGCTCGAGTGGTACTGAGCCCCACTCACACACCAGGATAGAGCCAATTCAATCCAGGCCTCTATTAATACCAGCTGCAGTGGTACTGAGTCCCACTCACACACCAGGAAAGAGCCAATTCAATACAGAACTCCATTAATAATAGCTGGAGTGGTACTGAGCCCCACTCACACACCAGGAAAGAGCTAATTCAATCCGGACCTCTAATTACCAGCTGGAGTGGTACTGAGCCCCAAACACACACCAGGAAAGAGCCAATTCAATCCAGACCTCTAGTAATACCAGCTGGCGCGTACTCAGCCCCACTCACACACCAGGATAGAGCCAATTCAATCCAGACCTCTATTAATACCAGCTGGAGTGGTACTGAGCCCCACTCACTCACCAGGAAAGAGCTAATTCAATCCGGACCTCTAATTACCAGCTGGAGTGGTACTGAGCCCCAAACACACACCAGGAAAGAGCCAATTCAATCCAGACCTCTAGTAATACCAGCTGGCGCGTACTGAGCCCCACTCACACACCAGGATAGAGCCAATTCAATCCAGACCGCTATTAATACCAGCTGGAGTGGTACTGAGCCCCACTCACTCACCAGGAAGGAGCCAATTCAATCCAGACCTCAATTAATAGCAGCTGGAGTGGTACTGAGTCCGACGCACACACCAGGAAAGAGCCAATTCAATCCAAACCTCTATTAATACCAGCTGGCGCGTACTGAGCCCCACTCACTCACCAGGAAAGAGCCAATTCAATCCAGACCTCTATTAATACCAGCTGGCGCGTACTGAGCCCCACTCACACACCAGGACAGAGCCAATTCAATCCAGACCTCTTTAGACCAGTAGGAGTGCGACTGAGCCCCACTCACTCACCAGGGAGGAGCCAATTCAATCCAGACATCTATTAATACCAGCTGGAGTGGTACTGAGCACCACTCACACACCAGGAAAGAGCCAATTCAATCCAGACCTCTTATTAACACCAGCTGGAGAGGTACTGAGCCCCACTCACACACCAGGAAGGTGCCAATTCAATCCAGACCTCTATTAATCACAGCTGGAGTGGTACTGAGCCCCACTCACTCACCAGGAAGGTGCCAATTCAATCCAGACCTCTATTAATACAAGCTGGAGTGGTACTGAGCCCCACTCACTCACCAGGAAGGGGCCAATTAAATCCAGACCTCTATTAACAACAGCTGGAGTGGTACTGAGCCCCACTCACTCACCAGGAAGGAGCCAAATCCATCCAGACCTCTACGAATACCAGCTGGAGTGGTACTGAGTCCCACTCACACACCAAGAAAGAGGCAATTCAATCCAGACCTCTATTAATACCACCCGGAGTGGCACTGAGTCCCACTCAAACACCAGGAAAGAGCCAAATCAATCCAGACCTCTATGAATACCAGCTGGAGTGGCACTGAGTCCCACTCAAACACCAGGAAAGAGAAATATCAATCCACAACTCGATAAATACCAGCTGGAGTGCTATCGAGACCCACTCACACTCCAGGAAAGAGGCAATTAAATCCAGGTCTCTATCAATACCAGCTGGAGTGGTACTGAGCCCCAGTCACGCACCAGGAAAGAGCCAAGTCAATCCAGGCCTTTATTCATTCCAGCTGGAGTGGAACTGAGTCCCACACAAACAACAGAAAAGAGTCAATTCAATCCAGGCCACTATTAATACCAGCTGGAGAGGTACTGAGTCCCACTCACACATTAGGAAAGAGCCAATTCTATCTTGGTCTCTATTAATACCAGCTGGAGTGGTACTGAGTCCAACTCACACACCAGAAAAGAGCCAATTCAATCCACGCATCTATTAATACCAGCTGGAGTGGTACTGAGCCCCACTCACACACCAGGAAAAAGTCAATTCAATCCAGATCTCTATTAATACCAGCAGGAGTGGACCTGAGTCCCACTCACACACCAGGAAAGAGTCAATTCAAACCAGGCCTCTATTAATACCAGCTGGAGTGGAACTGAGTCCCACACATACACCAGGAAAGAGTCAATTCAATCCAGACCTCTATTAATACCAGCTGGAGTGGAACTGAGTCCCACACACACACCTGCAAAGAGTCAATTCAATCCAGACCTCTATTAATACCAGCTGGAGTGGAACTGAGTCCCACACACAATCCAGGAAAGAGTCAATTCAATCCAGACCTATATTAATACCAGCTGGAGTGGAACTGAGTCCCACACCCAAACCAGAAAAGAGCCAATTCAATCCAGACCTCTATTAATACCAGCAGGAGTGGAACTGAGTCCGACTCACACACCAGGAAAGAGCCAATTGAATCCAGACATCTATTAATAACAGCTGGAGTGGTACTGAGTCCCACTCACACACAAGGAGAGAGCCAAATCAATCCAGGCTTCTATCAATACCCGCAGGAGTGGTATTGAGTGCCACTCACACACCAGGAAATAGCCAATTCAATCCAGACCTCTATTAATACCAGCTGGAGCCGTACTGAGTCCCACTCACACACCAGGAAAGAGCCAATTAAATCCAGACCTCAATTAATACCAACTCGAGTGGTACTGAGCCCCAAACAATTACCAGGAAAGAGACAATTAAATACAGACCTCAATTAATACCAGCTGGAGTGGTACTGAGTCCGACTCACACACCAGGAAAGAGCCAATTCAATCCAGACCTCTATTAATACCAGCTGGAGTGGAACTGAGTCCCACACACACACCAGGAAAGAGTCAATTCAATCCAGACCTCTATTAATACCAGCTGGAGTTGAACTGAGTCCCACACACAAACCAGGAAAGAGACAATTCAATCCAGACCTATATTAATATCAGCTGGAGTGGTACTGAGTCCGAATCACACACCAGGAAAGGGCCAATTAAATCCAGACCTCTATTAGTACCAGCTGGAGTGGTACTGAGCCCCACTCACACACCAGGAAAGAGCCAATTAAATCCAGACCTCAATTAATACCAGCTGGAGTGGTACTGAGTCCCACTCACTCACCAGGGAGGAACCAATTCAATCCAGACCTCTATTAAAACCAGCTGGAGTGGTACTGAGTCCCACTCACTCACCAGTAAAGTGTCAATTCAATCCAGACCTCTTATTAACACCAGCTGTAGAGGTACTGAGCCCCACTCACTCACCAGGAAGGTGCCAATTCAATCCAGACCTCTATTAATACAAACTGGAGTGGTACTGAGCCCCACTCACTCACCAGGAAGGAGCCAATACAATCCAGACCTCTATTAATACCAGCTGGAGTGGTACTGAGCCCCACTCACACACCAGGATAGTGCCAATTCAATCCAGACCTCTTACGACCAGCTGGAGTGCGACTGAGCCCCACTCACTCACCAGGGAGGAGCCAATTCAATCCAGACCTCTATTAATACCAGCTGGAGTGGTACTGAGCCCCACTCACTCACCAGTAAAGTGTCAATTCAATCCAGACCTCTTATTAATAACAGCTGGAGAGGTACGGAGCCCCACACACTTAACAGGAAGGAGCCAATTCAATCCAGACCTCTATTAATAACAGCTGGAGTGGTACTGAGCCCCACTCACTCACCAGGAAGGCGACAATTCAATCCAGACCTCTATTAATACAAGCTGGAGTGCTCCTGAGCCCCACTCACTCACCAGGAAGGAGCCAATTCAATCCACACCTCTATTAATAACAGCCGGAGTGGCACTGAGCCCCACTCACTCACGAGGAGGGAGCCAATTGAATCCAGACCTCTATTAATCCCAGCTGGAGTGGCACTGAGTCCCACTCAAACACCAGGAAAGAGCCAAATCTATCCAGACCTCTATGAATACCAGCTGGAGTGGCACTGTGTCCCACTCACACACCAAGAAAGAGGCAACTCTATCCAGACCTCTATTAATACCAGCTGGAGTGGTACTGAGTCCCACTCAAACACCAGGAAAGAGAAATATCAATCCACAACTCGACAAATACAAGCTGGAATGCTACTGAGACGAACTCACACACCAGGAAAGAGGCAATTAAATCCAGGTCTCTATTAATACCAGCTGGAGTGGTACTGAGCCCCAGTCACGCACCAGGAAAGAGTCAATTCAATCCAGACCTCTATTAATACCAGCTGGAGTGGAACTGAGTCCCACACACAAACCAGGAAAGAGTCAATTCAATCCAGACCTATATCAATACCAGCTGGAGTGGAACTGAGTCCCACAGCCAAACCAGAAAAGAGCCAATTCAATCCAGACCTCTATTAATACCAGCTGGAGTGGTACTGAGTCCCACTCACACACCAGGAAAGAGAAATATCAATCCACAACTCGATAAATACCAACTGGAGTGCTACCGAGAGGCACTCACACACCAGAAAAGAGGCAATTAAATCCAGGTCTCTATTAATACCAGCTGGAGTGGTACTGAGCCCCAGTCACGCACCAGGAAAGAGCCAAGTCAATCCAGGCCTCTATTCACACCAGCTGGAGTGGAACTGAGTCCCACACACACACCAGTAGAGTCAATTCAATCCAGGCCTCTATTAATACCAGCTGGAGTGGTACTGAGTCCAACTCACACACCAGGACAGAGCCAATTCAATCCACGCCTCTATTAATACCAGCTGGAGTGGTACTGAATCCCACTCACACACCTGCAAAGGGTCAATTCAATCCAGACCTCTATTAATACCAGCTGGAGTGGAACTGAGTCCCACACACAATCCAGGAAAGAGTCAATTCAATCCAGACCTCTATTAATACAAGCTGGAGTTGTACTGAGCCCCACTCACTCACCAGGAAGGGGCCAATTAAATCCAGACCTCTATTAACAACAGCTGGAGTGGTACTGAGCCCCACTCACTCACCAGGAAGGAGCCAAATCCATCCAGACCTCTACGAATACCAGCTGGAGTGGTACTGAGTCCCACTCACACACCA
The DNA here is from genome assembly GCF_036365525.1 of Heterodontus francisci. Classification (NCBI taxonomy): domain Eukaryota; kingdom Metazoa; phylum Chordata; class Chondrichthyes; order Heterodontiformes; family Heterodontidae; genus Heterodontus; species Heterodontus francisci. The sequence continues at coordinate 1,207,067 of NW_027140578.1, read as the reverse complement.
AGAAAGAGGCAATTCAATCCAGACCTCTATTAATACCACCCGGAGTGGCACTGAGCCCCACTCACTCACCAGGAAGGAGCCAATTCAATCCAGACCTCTATTAATCCCAGCTGGAGTGGCACTGAGTCCCACTCAAACACCAGGAAAGAGCCAAATCAATCCAGACCTCTATGAATACCAGCTGGAGTGGCACTGAGTCCCACTCACACACCAGGAAAGAGAAATATCAATCCATAACTCGATAAATACCAGCTGGAGTGCTATCGAGACCCACTCACACTCCAGGAAAGAGGCAATTAAATCCAGGTCTCTATCAATACCAGCTGGAGTGGTACTGAGCCCCAGTCACGCACCAGGAAAGAGCCAAGTCAATCCAGGCCTTTATTCCTTCCAGCTGGAGTGGAACTGAGTCCCACACAAACAACAGAAAAGAGTCAATTCAATCCAGGCCACTATTAATACCAGCTGGAGAGGTACTGAGTCCCACTCACACATTAGAAAAGAGCCAATTCTATCTTGGTCACTATTAATACCAGCTGGAGTGGTACTGAGTCCAACTCACACACCAGAAAAGAGCCAATTCAATCCACGCATCTATTAATACCAGCTGGAGTGGTACTGAGCCCCACTCACACACCAGGAAAAAGTCAATTCAATCCAGATCTCTATTAATACCAGCAGGAGTGGACCTGAGTCCCACTCACACACCAGGAAAGAGTCAATTCAAACCAGGCCTCTATTAATACCAGCTGGAGTGGAACTGAGTCCCACACATACACCAGGAAAGAGTCAATTCAATCCAGACCTCTATTAATACCAGCTGGAGTGGAACTGAGTCCCACACACACACCTGCAAAGAGTCAATTCAATCCAGACCTCTATTAATACCAGCTGGAGTGGAACTGAGTCCCACACACAATCCAGGAAAGAGTCAATTCAATCCAGACCTGTATTAATACCAGCTGGAGTGGAACTGAGTCCCACACCCAAACCAGAAAAGAGCCAATTCAATCTAGACCTCTATTAATACCAGCAGGAGTGGAACTGAGTCCGACTCACACACCAGGAAAGAGCCAATTGAATCCAGAGGTCTATTAATAACAGCTGGAGTGGTACTGAGTCCCACTCACACACAAGGAGAGAGCCAAATCAATCCAGGCTTCTATCAATACCCGCAGGATTGGTATTGAGTGCCACTCACACACCAGGAAATAGCCAATTCAATCCAGACCTCTATTAATACCAGCTGGAGCCGTACTGAGTCCCACTCACACACCAGGAAAGAGCCAATTAAATCCAGACCTCAATTAATACCAACTCGAGTGGTACTGAGCCCCAAACAATTACCAGGAAAGAGACAATTAAATCCAGACCTCAATTAATACCAGCTGGAGTGGTACTGAGTACGACTCACACACCAGGAAAGAGCCAATTCAATCCAGACCTCTATTAATACCAGCTGGAGTGGAACTGAGTCCCACACACAATCCAGGAAAGAGTCAATTCAATCCAGACCTATATTAATACCAGCTGGAGTGGAACTGAGTCCCACACCCAAAACAGGAAAGAGCCAATTAAATCCAGACCTCTATTAATACCAGCTGGAGTGGAACTGAGTCCGACTCACACACCAGGAAAGAGCCAATTGAATCCAGACCTCTATTAATACCAGCTGGAGTGGAACTGAGTCCCACTCACGCACCAGGAAAGAGCTAATTCAATCCGGACCTCTAATTACCAGCTGGAGTGGTACTGAGCCCCACTCACACACCAGGAAAGAGCCAATTCAATATAGGCCTCTATTAATACCAGCTGGAGTGGTACTGTATCCCACTCACACACAAGGAAAGAGCCAATTCAATCCAGACCTCTATTATTACCAGCTGGAGTGGTACTGATTCCCACTCTCACACCAGGACAGAGCCAATTCAAACCAGGTTTCTATTAATACCAGCTGGAGTGGTACTGAGTCCCACTCTCACAACAGGACAGAGCCAATTCAATCCAGGTCTCTATTAATACCAGCTGGATTGTTACTGAGCCCCACTGACACACCAGGAAAGAGGCAATTAAATCCAGGTCTCTGTTAATACCAGCTGGAGTGGTACGGAGCCCCACTCACACAAAAGGATAGAGCCAATTCAATCCAGGCCTCTATTAATACCAGCTGCAGTGGTACTGAGTCCCACTCACACACCAGGAAAGAGCCAATTCAATACAGAACTCCATTAATAACAGCTGGAGTGGTACAGAGCCCCACTCACACACCAGGAAAGAGCTAATTCAATCCGGACCTCTAATTACCAGCTGGAGTGGTACTGAGCCCCAAACACAAACCAGGAAAGAGCCAATACAATATAGGCCTCTATTAATACCAGCTGGAGTGGTACTGATTCCCACTCTCACACCAGGACAGAGCCAATTCAAACCAGGTTTCTATTAATACCAGCTGGAGTGGTACTGAGAACAGCTCTCACAACAGGAAAGAGCCAATTCAATCCAGACCTCTAGTAATACCAGCTGGCGCGTACTGAGCCCCACTCACACACCAGGATAGAGCCAATTCAATCCAGACCTCTATTAATACCAGCTGGAGTGGTACTGAGCCCCACTCACTCACCAGGAAGGAGCCAATTCAATCCAGACCTCAATTAATAGCAGCTGGAGTGGTACTGAGTCCGTCGCACACACCAGGAAAGAGCCAATTCAATCCAAACCTCTATTAATACCAGCTGGCGCTTACTGAGCCCCACTCACTCACCAGGATAGAGCCAATTAAAAACAGACCTCTATTAATACCAGCTGGCGCGTACTGAGCCCCACTCACACACCAGGATGGAGCCAATTCAATCCAGACCTCTATTAATACAAGCTGGAGTGCGACTGAGCCCCTCTCAATCACCAGGGAGGAGCCAATTCAATCCAGACATCTATTAATACCAGCTGGAGTGGTACTGAGCCCCACTCACTCACCAGGAAGGTGCCAATTCAATCCAGACCTCTATTAATACAAGCTGGAGTGGTACTGAGCCCCACTCACTCACCAGGAAGGAGCCAATTCAATCCAGGTCTCTATTAATACCAGCTGGAGTGTTACTGAGAACAACTCTCACACCAGGAAAGAGCCAATTCAATCCAGATCTCTAGTAATACCAGCTGGCGCGTATTGAGCCCCACTCACACACCAGGATAGAGCCAATTCAATCCAGACCTCTATTAATACCAGCTGGAGTGGTACTGAGCCCGACTCACTCACCAGGAAGGAGCCAATTCAAACCAGGCCTCTATTAATACCAGCTGGAGTGGAACTGAGTCCCACACATACACCAGGAAAGAGTCAATTCAATCCAGACTTCTATTAATACCAGCTGGAGTGGAACTGAGTCCCACACACACACCTGCAAAGAGTCAATTCAATCCAGACCTCTATTAATACCAGCTGGCGCTTACTGAGCCCCACTCACTCACCAGGATAGAGCCAATTAAAAACAGACCTCTATTAATACCAGCTGGCGCGTACTGAGCCCCACTCACACACCAGGATGGAGCCAATTCAATCCAGACCTCTATTAATACAAGCTGGAGTGCGACTGAGCCCCTCTCAATCACCAGGGAGGAGCCAATTCAATCCAGACATCTATTAATACCAGCTGGAGTGGTACTGAGCCCCACTCACTCACCAGGAAGGTGCCAATTCAATCCAGACCTCTATTAATACAAGCTGGAGTGGTACTGAGCCCCACTCACTCTCCAGGAAGGAGCCAATTCAATCCAGGTCTCTATTAATACCAGCTGGAGTGTTACTGAGAACAACTCTCACACCAGGAAAGAGCCAATTCAATCCAGATCTCTAGTAATACCAGCTGGCGCGTATTGAGCCCCACTCACACACCAGGATAGAGCCAATTCAATCCAGACCTCTATTAATACCAGCTGGAGTGGTACTGAGCCCGACTCACTCACCAGGAAGGAGCCAATTCAAACCAGGCCTCTATTAATACCAGCTGGAGTGGAACTGAGTCCCACACATACACCAGGAAAGAGTCAATTCAATCCAGACCTCTATTAATACCAGCTGGAGTGGAACTGAGTCCCACACACACACCTGCAAAGAGTCAATTCAATCCAGACCTCTATTAATACCAGCTGGAGTGGAACTGAGTCCCACACACAATCCAGGAAAGAGTCAATTCAATCCAGACCTATATTAATACCAGCTGGAGTGGAACTGAGTCCCACACCCAAACCAGAAAAGAGCCAATTCAATCCAGACCTCTATTAATACCAGCAGGAGTGGAACTGAGTCCGACTCACACACCAGGAAAGAGCCAATTGAATCCAGACATCTATGAATAACAGCTGGAGTGGTACTGAGTCCCACTCACACACAAGGAGAGAGCCAAATCAATCCAGGCTTCTATCAATACCCGCAGGAGTGGTATTGAGTGCCACTCACACACCAGGAAATAGCCAATTCAATCCAGACCTCTATTAATACCAGCTGGAGCCGTACTGAGTCCCACTCACACACCAGGAAAGAGCCAATTAAATCCAGACCTCAATTAATACCAACTCGAGTGGTACTGAGCCCCAAACAATTACCAGGAAAGAGACAATTTAATCCAGACCTCAATTAATATCAGCTGGAGTGGTACTGAGTCCGAATCACACACCAGGAAAGAGCCAATTCAATCCAGACCTCTATTAATACCAGCAGGAGTGGAACTGAGTCCGAATCACACACCAGGAAAGAGCCAATTAAATCCAGACCTCTATTAATACCAGCTGGAGTGGTACTGAGCCCCACTCACACACCAGGATAGAGCCAATTCAATCCAGACCTCTTAAGACCAGCTGGAGTGCGACTGAGCCCCACTCACTCACCAGGGAGGAGCCAATTCAATCCAGACCTCTATTAATACCAGCTGGAGTGGTACTGAGCCCCACTCACTCACCAGTAAAGTGTCAATTCAATCCAGACCTCTTATTAATAACAGCTGGAGAGGTACTGAGCCCCACACACTTAACAGGAAGGAGCCAATTCAATCCAGACCTCTATTAATAACAGCTGGAGTGGTACTGAGCACCACTCACTCACCAGGAAGGTGACAATTCAATCCAGACCTCTATTAATACAAGCTGGAGTGCTCCTGAGCCCCACTCACTCACCAGGAGGGAGCCAATTCAATCCAGACCTCCTTGAATACCAGCTGGAGTGGCACTGCGTCCCACTCACACACCAAGAAAGAGGCAAATCTATCCAGACCTCTATTAATACCAGCTGGAGTGGTACTGAGTCCCACTCACACACCAGGAAAGAGAAATATCAATCCACAACTCGACAAATACCAGCTGGAATGCTACCGAGACCCACTCACACACCAGGAAAGAGGCAATTAAATCCAGGTCTCTATTAATACCAGCTGGAGTGGTACTGAGCCCCAGTCACGCACCAGGAAAGAGTCAATTCAATCCAGACCTCTATTAATACCAGCTGGAGTGGAACTGAGTCCCACACACAAACCAGGAAAGAGTCAATTCAATCCAGACCTATATCAATACCAGCTGGAGTGGAACTGAGTCCCACAGCCAAACCAGAAAAGAGCCAATTCAATCCAGACCTCTATTAATACCAGCTGGAGTGGTACTGAGTCCCACTCACACACCAGGAAAGAGAAATATCAATCCACAACTCGATAAATACCAGCTGGAGTGCTACCGAGAGGCACTCACACACCAGGAAAGAGGCAATTAAATCCAGGTCTCTATTAATACCAGCTGGAGTGGTACTGAGCCCCAGTCACGCACCAGGAAAGAGCCAAGTCAATCCAGGCCTCTATTCACACCAGCTGGAGTGGAACTGAGTCCCACACACACACCAGTAGAGTCAATTCAATCCAGGCCTCTATTAATACCAGCTGGAGAGGTACTGAGTCCCACTCACACATCAGGAAAGAGCCAATTCTATCTTGGTCTCTATTAATACCAGCTGGAGTGGTACTGAGTCCAACTCACACACCAGGACAGAGCCAATTCAATCCACGCCTCTATTAATACCAGCTGGAGTGGTACTGAATCCCACTCACACACCAGGAAAAAGTCAATTCAATCCAGACGACTATTAATACCAGCTGGAGTGGACCAGAGTCCCACTCACACACCAGGAAAGAGTCAATTCAAACCAGGCCTCTATTAATACCAGCTGGAGTGGAACTGAGTCCCACACACACACCAGGAAAGAGTCAATTCAATCCAGACCTCTATTAATACCAGCTGGAGTGGAACTGAGTCCCACACACAAACCAGGAAAGAGTCAATTCAATCCAGACCTACATTAATACCAGCTGGAGTGGAACTGAGTCCAACTCACACACCAGGAAAGAGCCAATTGAATCCAGACCTCTATTAATAACAGCTGGAGTGGTACTGAGTCCCACTCACACACCAGGAAAGAGCTAATTCAATCCGGACCTCTAATTACCAGCTGGAGTGGTACTGAGCCCCACTCACACACCAGGGAAGAGCCAATTCAATATAGGCCTCTATTAATACCAGCTGGAGTGGTACTGAGTACCACTCACACACAAGGAGAGAGCCAATTCAATCCAGGCTTCTATCAATACCAGCAGGAGTGGTATTGAGTGCCACTCACACACCAGGAAAGAGCCAATTAAATCCAGACCTCAATTAATACCAACTCGAGTGGTACTGAGTCCGACTCACACACCAGGAAAGAGCCAATTAAATCCAGACCTCTATTAGTACCAGCTGGAGTGGTACTGAGCCCCACTCACACACCAGGAAAGAGCCAATTAAATCCAGACCTCAATTAATACCAACTCGAGTGGTACTGAGCCCCAAACAATTACCAGGAAAGAGACAATTAAATCCAGACCTCAATTAATACCAGCTGGAGTGGTACTGAGTCCCACTCAATCACCAGGGAGGAGCCAATTCAAACCAGACCTCTATTAAGACCAGCTGGAGTGGTACTGAGTCCCACTCACTCACCAGTAAAGTGTCAATTCAATCCAGACCTCCTATTAACAGCAGTTGTAGAGGTACTGAGCCCCACTCACTCACCAGGAAGGTGCCAATTCAATCCAGACCTCTATGAATACAAGCTGGAGTGGTACTGAGCCCCACTCAATCACCAGGAATGAGCCAATACAATCCAGACCTCTATTAATACCAGCTGGAGTGGTACTGAGCCCCACTCACACACCAGGATAGAGCCAATTCAATCCAGAGCTCTTAAGACCAGCTGGAGTGCGACTGAGCCCCACTCACTCACCAGGGAGGAGCCAATTCAATCCAGACCTCTATTAATACCAGCTGGAGTGGTACTGAGCCCCACTCACTCACCAGTAAAATGTCAATTCAATCCAGACCTCTTATTAATAACAGCTGGAGAGGTACTGAGCCCCACTCACTTACCAGGAAGGAGCCAATTCAATCCAGACCTCTATTAATAACAGCTGGAGTGGTACTGAGCACCCATCACTCACCAGGAAGGTGCCAATTCAATCCAGACCTCTATTAATACAAGCTGGAGTGGTACTGAGCCCCACTCAATCACCAGGAATGAGCCAATACAATCCAGACCTCTATTAATACCAGCTGGAGTGGTACTGAGCCCCACTCACACACCAGGATAGAGCCAATTCAATCCAGAGCTCTTAAGACCAGCTGGAGTGCGACTGAGCCCCACTCACTCACCAGGGAGGAGCCAATTCATTCCAGACCTCTATTAATACCAGCTGGAGTTGTACTGAGCCCCACTCACTCACCAGTAAAATGTCAATTCAATCCAGACCTCTTATTAATAACAGCTGGAGAGGTACTGAGCCCCACTCACTTACCAGGAAGGAGCCAATTCAATCCAGACCTCTATTAATAACAGCTGGAGTGGTACTGAGCACCCATCACTCACCAGGAAGGTGCCAATTCAACCCAGACCTCTATTAATACAAGCTGGAGTGCTACTGAGCCCCACTCACTCACCAGGAAGGAGCCAATTCAATCCACACCTCTATTAATCCCAGCTGGAGGGGCACTGAGTCCCACTCAAACACCAGGAAAGAGCCAAATCTATCCAGACCTCTATGAATACCAGCTGGAGTGGTACGCAGTCCCACTCACACACCAGGAAAGAGAAATATCAATCCACAACTCGATAAATACCAGCTGGAGTGCTACCGAGACCCACTCACACACCAGGAAAGAGGCAATTAAATCCAGGTCTCTATTAATACCAGCTGGAGTGGTACTGAGCTCCAGTCACGCACCAGGAAAGAGCCAATTCTATCTTGGTCTCTATTAATACCAGCTGGAGTGGAACTGAGTCCCACACACACACCATGAAAGAGTCAATTCAATCCAGACCTCTATTAATACCAGCTGGAGTGGAACTTAGTCCCACAGCCAAACCAGAAAACAGCCAATTCAATCCAGACCTCTATTAATACCAGCTGGAGTGGAACTGAGTCCGACTCACACACCAGGAAAGAGCCAATTGAATCCAGACATCTATTAATAACAGCTGGAGTGGTCCTGAGTCCCACTCACACACAAGGAGAGAGCCAATTCAATCCAGGCTTCTATCAATACCAGCTGGAGTGGTATTGAGTCCCACTCACACACCACGAAAGAGCCAATTAAATCCAGACCTCAATTAATACCAACTGGAGTGGTATGAGCCCCAAACAATTACCAGGAAAGAGACAATTAAATCCGGATCAAAATTAATACCAGCTAGAGTGGTACTGAGTCCGACTCACACACCATGAAAGAACCAATTCAATCCAGACCTCTATTAATAGCAGCTGGAGTGGAACTGAGTCCCACACACACACCAGGAAAGAGTCAATTCAATCCAGACCTCTATTAATACCAGCTGGAGTGGAACTGAGTCCCACACACAAACCAGGAAAGAGTCAATTCAATCCAGACCTATATTAATACCAGCTGGAGTGGAACTGAGTCCCACACCCAAACCAGGAAAGAGCCAATTCAATCCAGACCTCTATTAATACCAGCTGGAGTGGTACTGAGTCCCACTCACAAGCCAGGAAAGAGAAATATCAATCCACAAGTCGATAAATACCAGCTGGAGTGCTACCGAGAGGCACTCACACACCAGGAAAGAGGCAATTAAATCCAGGTCTCTATTAATACCAGCTGGAGTTGTACTGAGTCCCAGTCACGCACCAGGAAAGAGGCAAGTCAATCCAGGCCTCTATTCATGCCAGCTGGAGTGGAACTGAGTCCCACACACACACCAGTAGAGTCAATTCAATCCAGGCCTCTATTAATACCAGCTGGAGAGGTACTGAGTCCCACTCACACATCAGGAAAAGGCCAATTCTATCTTGGTCTCTATTAATACCAGCTGGAGTGGTACTGAGTCCAACTCACACACCAGGACAGAGCCAATTCAATCCACGCCTCTATTAATACCAGCTGGAGTGGTACTGAATCCCACTCACACACCAGCAAAAAGTCAATTGAAACCAGGCTTCTATTAATACCAGCTGGAGTGGAACTGAGTCCCACACACACACCAGGAAAGAGTCAATTCAATCCAGACCTCTATTCATACCAGCTGGGGTGGAACTGAGTCCCACACACAGACCTGGAAAGAGTCAATTCAATCCAGACCTCTATTACTACCAGCTGGAGTGGAACTGAGTCCGACTCATACACCAGGAAAGAGCCAATTGAATCCAGACCTCTATTAATAACAGCTGGAGTGGTACTGAGTCCCACTCACACACCAGGAAAGAGCTAATTCAATATAGACCTCTATTAATAACAGCTGGAGTGGTACTGTGTCCCACTCACACACCAGGAAAGAGCTAATTCAATCCGGACCTCTAATTACCAGCTGGAGTGGTACTGAGCCCCACTCACACACCAGGAAAGAGCCAATTCAATATAGGCCTCTATTAATACCAGCTGGAGTGGTACTGAGTCCCACTCACACACAAGGAGAGAGCCAATTCATTCCAGGCTTCTATCAATACCAGCAGGAGTGGTATTGAGTGCCACTCACACACCAGTAAATGGCCAATTCAATTCAGACATCTATTAATACCAGCTGGAGCCGTACTGAGTCCTACTCACACGCCAGGAAAGAGCCAATTAAATCAAGACCTCAATTAATACCAACTCGAGTGGTACTGAGCCCCAAACAATTACCAGGAAAGAGACAATTAAATCCAGACCTCTATTAATAACAGCTGGAGTGGTACTGAGCCCCACTCACTCATCAGGAAGGAGCCAATTCAATCCAGACCTCTATTAATACCAGCCAGAGTGGCACTGAGCCCCACTCACTCACCAGGAAGGAGCCAATTCAATCCAGACCTCTATTAATCCCAGCTGGAGTGGCACGGAGTCCCACTCAAACACCAGGAAAGAGCCAAATTCATCCAGACCTCTATGAATACCAGCTGGAGTGGTACTGAGTCCCACTCACACACCAAGAAAGAGGCAATTCAATCCAGACCTCTATTAATACCAGCTGGAGTGGTACTGAGTCCCACTCACACACCAGGAAAGAGAAATATCAATGCACAACTCGGTAAATACCAGCTGGAGTGCTACCGAGATCCACTCACACACCAGGAAAGAGGCAATTAAATCCAGGTCTCTATTAATACCAGCTGGAGTGCTACTGAGCCCCAGTCACGCACCAGGAAAGAGCCAATTCTATCTTGGTCTCTAGTAATTCCAGCTGGAGTGGAACTGAGTCCCACACACACACGAGAAAAGAGTCAATTCAATCCAGGCCTCTATTAATACCAGCTGGAGAGGTACTGAGTCCCAAACACACATCAGGAAAGAGCCAATTCTATCTTGGTCTCTATTAATACCAGCTGGAGTGGTACTGAGTCCAACTCACACACCAGGGAAGAGCCAATTCAATCCACGCATCTATTAATACCAGCTGGAGTGGTACTGAATCCCACTCACACACCAGGAAAAAGTCAATTCAATCCAGACCTCTATTAATACCAGCTGGAGTGGACCTGAGTCCCACTCACACACCAGGAAAGAGTCAATTCAAACCAGGCCTCTATTAATACCAGCTGGAGTGGAACTGAGTCCCACACACACAGAGGAATGAGTGAATTCAATCCAGAAATCTATTAATACCAGCTGGAGTGGAACTGAGCCCCACTCACTCACCAGGAAGGAGCCAATTCAATCCAGACCTCTATTAATACCAGCTGGAGTGGGACTGAGTCCCACTCACACACCAGGAAAGAGCCAAATCATTGCAGACGTCTATGAATACAAGCTGGAGTGGGACTGAGCCTGACTAACACAACAGGAAAGAGCCAATTCAAACCAGGTTTCTATTAATACCAGCTGGAGTGGTACTGAGTCCCACTCACACTACAGGAAAGGGGCATTTCAATCCAGGTCTCTATTCATACCAGCTGGAGTGGTACTGAGCCTCACTCAAACACCAGGAAAGAGCCAAATTCAATCCAGACCTCTATGAATACCAGCTGGAGTGGGATTGAGTCCCACTTACACACAAGGAAAGAGGCATTTCAATCTAGACCTCTTAATACCAGCTGGAGTGGGACTGAGCCCCACTCAAACACCAGGAAAGATCCAATATAATCCAGACCTCTATTAATACCAGCTGGAGTGGTACTGAGCCCCACTCACCCACCAGGATAGAGCCAATTCAATCCAGACCTCTTAAGACCAGCTGGAGTGCGACTGAGCCCCACTCACTCACCAGGGAGGAGCCAATTCAATCCAGACCTCTATTAATACCAGCTGGAGTGGTACTGAGCCCCACTCACTCACCAGTAAAGTGTCAATTCAAACCAGACCTCTTATTAATAACAGCTGGAGAGGTACTGAGCCCCACTCACTTACCAGGAAGGAGCCAATTCAATCCAGACCTCTGTTCATAACGGCTGGAGTGGTACTGAGCACCACTCACTCACCAGGAAGGTGCCAATTCAGTCCAGACCTCTATTAATACAAGCTGGAGTGCTACTGAGCCCCACTCACTCTCCAGGAAGGAACCAATTCAAAAAAAAACCTCTATTAATAACAGCCAGATTGGCACTGAGCCCCACTCACTCACCAGGAAGGAGCCAATTCAATCCAGACCTCTATTAATCCCAGCTGGAGTGGCACTGAGTCCCACTCAAACACCAGGAAAGAGCCAAATTCATCCAGACCTCTATGAATACCAGCTGGAGTGGTACTGAGTCCCACTCACACACCAAGAAAGAGGCAATTCAATCCAGACCTCTATTAATACCAGCTGGAGTGGTACTGAGTCCCACTCACACACCAGGAAAGAGAAATATCAATGCACAACTCGGTAAATACCAGCTGGAGTGCTACCGAGATCCTCTCACACACCAGGAAAGAGGCAATTAAATCCAGGTCTCTATTAATACCAGCTGGAGTGGTACTGAGCCCCAGTCACGCACCAGGAAGAGCCAATTCTATCTTGGTCTCTATTAATTCCAGCTGGAGTGGAACTGAGTCCCACACACACACCAGAAAAGAGTCAATTCAATCCAGGCATCTATTAATACCAGCTGGAGAGGTACTGAGTCCCAAACACACATCAGGAAAGAGCCAATTCTATCTTGGTCTCATTTAATACCAGCTGGAGTGGTACTGAGTCCAACTCACACACCAGGAAAGAGGCAATTCAATCCACGCATCTATTAATACCAGCTGGAGTGGTACTGAATCCCACTCACACACCAGGAAAAAGTCAATTCAATCCAGACCTATATTAATACCAGCTGGAGTGGACCTGAGTCCCACTCACACACCAGGAAGGAGTCAATTCAAACCAGGCCTCTATTAATACCAGCTGGAGTGGAACTGAGTCCCACACTCACACAGGAATGAGTCAATTCAATCCAGAAATCTATTAATACCAGCTGGAGTGGAACTGAGCCGCACTCACTCACCAGGAAGGAGCCAATTCAATCCAGACCTCTATTAATACCAGCTGGAGTGGTACTGAGTCCCACTCACACACCAGGAAAGAGCCAAATCATTGCAGACCTCTATGAATACAAGCTGGAGTGGGACTGAGCCTGACTAACACAACAGGAAAGAGCCAATTCAAACCAGGTTTCTATTAATACCAGCTGGAGTGGTACTGAGTCCCACTCACACTACAGGAAAGAGGCATTTCAATCCAGGTCTCTATTCATACCAGCTGGAGTGGTACTGAGCCCCACTCAAACAACAGGAAAGAGCCAAATTCAATCCAGACCTCTATTAATACCAGATGGAGTGGAACTGAGTCCCACACACAAACCAGGAAAGAGTCAATTCAATCCAGACCTATATTAATACCAGCTGCAGTGGAACTGAGTCCCACACCCAAACCAGGAAAGAGCCAATTCAATCCAGACCTCTATTAATACCAGCTGGAGTGGTACTGAATCCCACTCACACACCAGGAAAGAGAAATATCAATCCACAAGTCGATAAATACCAGCTGGAGTGCTACCGAGAGGCACTCACACACCAGGAAAGAGGCAATTAAATCCAGGTCTCTATTAATACCAGCTGGAGTTGTACTGAGTCCCAGTCACGCACCAGGAAAGAGGCAAGTCAATCCAGGCCTCTATTCATACCAGCTGGAGTGGAACTGAGTCCCACACACACACCAGTAGAGTCAATTCAATCCAGGCCTCTATTAATACAAGCTGGAGAGGTACTGAGTCCCACTCACACATCAGGAAAGAGCCAATTCTATCTTGGTCTCCATTAATACCAGCTGGAGTGGTACTGAGTCCAACTCACACACCAGGACAGAGCCAATTCAATCCACGCCTCTATTAATACCAGCTGGAGTGGTACTGAGTCCCACACACACACCAGGAAAGAGTCAATTCAATCCAGACCTCTATTCATACCAGCTGGGGTGGAACTGAGTCCCACACACAGACCTGGAAAGAGTCAATTCAATCCAGACCTCTATTACTACCAGCTGGAGTGGAACTGAGTCCGACTCATACACCAGGAAAGAGCCAATTGAATCCAGACCTCTATTAATAACAGCTGGAGTGGTACTGAGTCCCACTCACACACCAGGAAAGAGCTAATTCAATATAGACCTCTATTAATAACAGCTGGAGTGGTACTGTGTCCCACTCACACACCAGGAAAGAGCTAATTCAATCCGGACCTCTAATTACCAGCTGGAGTGGTACTGAGCCCCACTCACACACCAGGAAAGAGCCAATTCAATATAGGCCTCTATTAATACCAGCTGGAGTGGTACTGAGTCCCACTCACACACAAGGAGAGAGCCAATTCAATCCAGGCTTCTATCAATACCAGCAGGAGTGGTATTGAGTGCCACTCACACACCAGTAAATGGCCAATTCAATTCAGACATCTATTAATACCAGCTGGAGCCGTACTGAGTCCTACTCACACGCCAGGAAAGAGCCAATTAAATCAAGACCTCAATTAATACCAACTCGAGTGGTACTGGGCCCCAAACAATTACCAGGAAAGAGACAATTAAATCCAGACCTCTATTAATAACAGCTGGAGTGGTACTGAGCCCCACTCACTCATCAGGAAGAAGCCAATTCAATCCAGACCTCTACTAATACCAGCCGGAGTGGCACTGAGCCCCACTCACTCACCAGGAAGGAGCCAATTCAATCCAGACCTCAATTAATACCAACTCGAGTGGTACTGAGCCCCAAACAATTACCAGGAAAGAGACAATTAAATCCAGACCTCTATTAATACAAGATGGAGTGGTACTGAGCACGCTCACTCACCAGGAAGGAGCCAATTCAATCCAGACCTCTATTAATAACAGCTGGAGTGGTACTGAGCCCCACTCACTCACCAGGAAGGAGCCAATTCAAACCAGACCTCTATTAATACCAGCTGGAGTGGTACTGAGCCCCACTCACTCATCAGGAAGGAGCCAATTCAATCCAGACCTCTATTAATACCAGCCGGAGTGGCACTGAGCCCCACTCACTCACCAGGAAGGAGCCAATTCAATCCAGACCTCTATTAATCCCAGCTGGAGTGGCACGCAGTCCCACTCAAACACCAGGAAAGAGCCAAATTCATCCAGACCTCTATGAATACCAGCTGGAGTGGTACTGAGTCCCACTCACACACCAAGAAAGAGGCAATTCAATCCAGACCTCTATTAATACCAGCTGGAGTGGTACTGAGTCCCACTCACACACCAGGAAAGAGAAATATCAATGCACAACTCGGTAAATACCAGCTGGAGTGCTACCGAGATCCACTCACACACCAGGAAAGAGGCAATTAAATCCAGGTCTCTATTAATACCAGCTGGAGTGCTACTGAGCCCCAGTCACGCACCAGGAAAGAGCCAATTCTATCTTGGTCTCTATTAATTCCAGCTGGAGTGGAACTGAGTCCCACACACACACCAGAAAAGAGTCAATTCAATCCAGGCCTCTATTAATACCAGCTGGAGAGGTACTGAGTCCCAAACACACATCAGGAAAGAGCCAATTCTATCTTGGTCTCTATTAATACCAGCTGGAGTGGTACTGAGTCCAACTCACACACCAGGAAAGAGCCAATTCAATCCACGCATCTATTAATACCAGCTGGAGTGGTACTGAATCCCACTCACACACCAGGAAAAAGTCAATTCAATCCAGACCTCTATTAATACCAGCTGGAGTGGACCTGAGTCCCACTCACACACCAGGAAAGAGTCAATTCAAACCAGGCCTCTATTAATACCAGCTGGAGTGGAACTGAGTCCCACACACACACAGGAATGAGTGAATTCAATCCAGAAATCTATTAATACCAGCTGGAGTGGAACTGAGCCCCACTCACTCACCAGGAAGGAGCCAATTCAATCCAAACCTCTATTAATACCAGCTGGAGTGGGACTGAGTCCCACTCACACACCAGGAAAGAGCCAAATCATTGCAGACCTCTATGAATACAAGCTGGAGTGGGACTGAGCCTGACTAACACAACAGGAAAGAGCCAATTCAAACCAGGTTTCTATTAATACCAGCTGGAGTGGGACTGAGTCCCACTCACACTACAGGAAAGGGGCATTTCAATCCAGGTCTCTATTCATACCAGCTGGAGTGGTACTGAGCCTCACTCAAACACCAGGAAAGAGCCAAATTCAATCCAGACCTCTATGAATACCAGCTGGAGTGGGATTGAGTCCCACTTACACACAAGGAAAGAGGCATTTCAATCTAGACCTCTTAATACCAGCTGGAGTGGGACTGAGCCCCACTCAAACACCAGGAAAGATCCAATACAATCCAGACCTCTATTAATACCAGCTGGAGTGGTACTGAGCCCCACTCACACACCAGGATAGAGCCTATTCAATCCAGACCTCTTAAGACCAGCTGGAGTGCGACTGAGCCCCACTCACCACCAGGGAGGAGCCAATTCAATCCAGACCTCTATTAATACCAGCTGGAGATGTACTGAGCCCCACGCACTCACCAGTAAAGTGTCAATTCAATCCAGACCTCTTATTAATAACAGCTGGAGAGGTACTGAGCCCCACTCACTTACCAGGAAGGAGCCAATTCAATCCAGACCTCTGTTCATAACAGCTGGAGTGGTACTGAGCACCACTCACTCACCAGGAAGGTGCCAATTCAGTCCAGACCTCTATTAATACAAGCTGGAGTGCTACTGAGCCCCACACACTCTCCAGGAAGGAACCAATTCAATCCACACCTCTATTAATAACAGCCAGATTGGCACTGAGTCCCACTCACTCACCAGGAAGGAGTCAATTCAATCCAGACCTCTATTAATCCCAGCTGGAGTGGCACTGAGTCCCACTCAATCACCAGGAAAGAGCCAAATTCATCCAGACCTCTATGAATACCAGCTGGAGTGGTACTGAGTCCCACTCACACACCAAGAAAGAGGCAATTCAATCCAGACCTCTATTAATACCAGCTGGAGTGGTACTGAGTCCCACTCACACACCAGGAAAGAGAAATATCAATGCACAACTCGGTAAATACCAGCTGGAGTGCTACCGAGATGCACTCACACACCAGGAAAGAGGCAATTAAATCCAGGTCTCTATTAATACCAGCTGGAGTGGTACTGAGCCCCAGTCACGCACCAGGAAGAGCCAATTCTATCTTGGTCTCTATTAATTCCAGCTGGAGTGGAACTGAGTCCCACACACACACCAGAAAAGAGTCAATTCAATCCAGGCATCTATTAATACCAGCTGGAGAGGTACTGAGTCCCAAACACACATCAGGAAAGAGCCAATTCTATCTTGGTCTCTATTAATACCAGCTGGAGTGGTACTGAGTCCAACTCACACACCAGGAAAGAGCCAATTCAATCCACACATCTATTAATAACAGCTGGAGTGGTACTGAATCCCACTCACACACCAGGAAAAAGTCAATTCAATCCAGACCTATATTAATACCAGCTGGAGTGGACCTGAGTCCCACTCACACACCAGGAAGGAGTCAATTCAAACCAGGCCTCTATTAATACCAGCTGGAGTGGAACTGAGTCCCACACTCACACAGGAATGAGTCAATTCAATCCAGAAATCTATTAATACCAGCTGGAGTGGAACTGAGCCCCACTCACTCACCAGGAAGGAGCCAATTCAATCCAGACCTCTATTAATACCAGCTGGAGTGGTACTGAGTCCACTCACACACCAGGAAAGAGCCAAATCATTGCAGACCTCTATGAATACAAGCTGGAGTGGGACTGAGCCTGCCTAACACAACAGGAAAGAGCCAATTCAAACCAGGTTTCTATTAATACCAGCTGGAGTGGTACTGAGTCCCACTCACATTACAGGAAAGAGGCATTTCAATCCAGGTCTCTATTCATACCAGCTGGAGTGGTACTGAGCCCCACTCAAACACCAGGAAAGAGCCAATACAATCCAGACCTCTATTAATACCAGCTGGAGTGGTACTGAGCCCCACTCACTTACCAGGAAGGAGCCAATTCAATCCAGACCTCTATTAATAACAGCTGGAGTGGTACTGAGCACCACTCACTCACCAGGAAGGTGCCAATTCAGTCCAGACCTCTATTAATACAAGCTGGAGTGCTACTGAGCCCCACTCACTCACCAGGAAGGAACCAATTCAATCCACACCTCTATTAATAACAGCCGGAGTGGCACTGAGCCCCACCCACTCACAAGGAAGGAGCCAATTCAATCCAGACCTCTATTAATCCCAGCTGGAGGGGCACTGAGTCCCACTCAAACACCAGGAAAGAGCCAAATCTATCCAGACCTCCATGAATACCAGCTGGAGTGGCTCTGCGTCCCACTCACACACCAAGAAAGAGGCAATTCAATCCAGACCTCTATTAATACCAGCTGGAGAGGTACTCAGTCCCACTCACGCACCAGGAAAGAGAAATATCAATCCACAACTCGATAAAAAGCAGCTGGAGTGCTACCGAGACCCATCACACACCAGGAAAGAGGCAATTAAATCCAGGTCTCTATTAATACCAGCTGGAGTGGTACTGAGCTCCATTCACGCACCAGGAAAGAGCCAATTCTATCTTGGTCTCTATTAATACCAGCTGGATTGGAACTGAGTCCCACACACACATCAGGAAAGAGTCAATTCAATCCAGACCTCTATTAATACCAGCTGGAGTGGAACTGAGTCCCACAGCCAAACCAGAAAAGAGCCAATTCAATCCAGACCTCTATTAATACCAGCTGGAGTGGAACTGAGTCCGACTCACACACCAGGAATGAGCCAATTGAATCCAGACATCTATTAATAACAGCTGGAGTGGTACTGAGTCCCACTCACACACAAGGAGAGAGCCAATTCAATCCAGGCTTCTATCAATACCAGCTGGAGTGGTATTGAGTCCCACTCACACACCAGGAAAGAGCCAATTAAATCCAGACCTCAATTAATACCAACTGGAGTGGTACTGAGCCCCAAACAATTACCAGGAAAGAGGCAATTAAATCCGGACCTCAATTAATACCAGCTGGAGTGGTACTGAGTCCGACTCACACACCATGAAAGAACCAATTCAATCCAGACCTCTATTAATAGCAGCTGGAGTGGAACTGAGTCCCACACACACTCCAGGAAAGAATCAATTCAATCCAGACCTCTATTAATACCAGCTGGAGTGGAACTGAGTCCCACACACAAACCAGGAAAGAGTCAATTCAATCCAGACCTATATTAATACCAGATGGAGTGGAACTGAGTCCCACACCCAAACCAGGAAAGAGCCAATTCAATCCAGACCTCTATTAATACCAGCTGGAGTGGTACTGAGTCCCACTCACACACCAGGAAAGAGACAATTAAATCCAGGTCTCTATTAATACCAGCTGGAGTGGTACTGAGCCCCAGTCACGCACCAGGAAAGAGCCAAGTCAATCCAAGCCTCTATTCATACCAGCTGGAGTGGAACTGAGTCCCACACACACACCAGTAGAGTCAATTCAATCCAGGCCTCTATTAATACCAGCTGGAGAGGTACTGAGTCCCACGCACACATCAGGAAAGAGTCAATTCTATCTTGGTCTCTATTAATACCAGCTGGAGTGGTACTGAGTCCAACTCACACACCAGGACAGAGCCAATTCAATCCACGCCTCTATTAATACCAGCTGGAGTGGTACTGAATCCCACTCACACACCAGCAAAAAGTCAATTCAATCCAGACCACTATTAGTACCAGCTGGAGTGGACCTGAGTCCCACTCACACACCAGGAAAGAGTCAATTCAAACCAGGCCTCTATTAATACCAGCTGGAGTGGTACTGAGTCCCACACACACACCAGGAAAGAGTCAATTCAATCCAGACCTCTATTAATACCAGCTGGAGTGGAACTGAGTCCCACACACACACCTGGAAAGAGTCAATTCAATCCAGACCTCTATTAATACCAGCTGGAGTGGAACTGAGTCCGACTCACACACCAGGAAAGAGCCAATTGAATCCAGACATCTATTAATAACAGCTGGAGTGGTACTGTGTCCCACTCACACACCAGGAAAGAGCTAATTCAATCCGGACCTCTAATTACCAGCTGGAGTGGTACTGAGCCCCACTCACACACCAGGAAAGAGCCAATTCAATATAGGCCTCTATTAATACCAGCTGGAGTGGTACTGAGTCCCACTCACACACAAGGAGAGAGCCAATTCAATCCAGGCTTCTATCAATACCAGCAGGAGTGGTATTGAGTGCCACTCACACACCAGTAAATAGCCAATTCAATCCAGACCTCTATTAATACCAGCTGGAGCCGTACTGAGTCCCACTCACACGCCAGGAAAGAGCCAATTAAATCCAGACCTCAATTAATACCAACTCGAGTGGTACTGAGCCCCAAACAATTACCAGGAAAGAGACAATTAAATCCAGACCTCAATTAATACCAGCTGGAGTGGTACTGAGTCCCACTCACACACCAGGAAAGAGCCAATTAAATCCTGACCTCTATTAATACCAGCTGGAGTGGTACTGAGCCCCACTCACACACCAGGAAAGAGACAATTAAATCCAGACCTCAATTAATACCAGCTGGAGTGGTACTGAGCCCCACTCACTCACCAGTAAAGTGTCAATTCAATCCAGACCTCTTATTAACACCAGCTGTAGAGGTACTGAGCACCACTCACTCACCAGGAAGGTGCCAATTCAACCCAGACCTCTATTAATACAAGCTGGAGTGGTACTGAGCCCCACTCACTCACCAGGAAGGATCCAATTCAATCCAGACCTCTATTAATACCAGCTGGAGTGGTACTGAGACCCACTCACACACCAGGATAGAGCCAATTCAATCCAGACCTCTTAAGACCAGCTGGAGTGCGACTGAGCCCCACTCACTCACAAGGGAGTAGCCAATTCAATCCCGACCTCTATTAATACCAGCTGGAGATGTACTGAGCCCCACTCACTCACCAGTAAAGTGTCAATTCAATCCAGACCTCTATTAATACAGGATGGAGTGGTACTGAGCACGCTCACTCACCAGGAAGGAGCCAATTCAATCCAGACCTCTATTAATAACAGCTGGAGTGGTACTGAGCCCCACTCACTCACCAGGAAGGACCCAATTCAAACCAGACCTCTATTAATACCAGCTGGAGTGGTACTGAGCCCCATTCACTCATCAGGAAGGAGCCAATTCAATCCAGACCTCTATTAATACCAGCCGGAGTGGCATTGAGCCCCACTCACTCACCAGGAAGGAGCCAATTCAATCCAGACCTCTATTAATCCCAGCTGGAGTGGCACGGATTCCCACTCAAACACCAGGAAAGAGCCAAATCAATCCAGACCTCTATGAATACCAGCTGGAGTGGTACTGAGTCCCACTCACACACCAAGAAAGAGGCAATTCAATCCAGACCTCTATTAATACCAGCTGGAGTGGTACTGAGTCCCAAACACACATCAGGAAAGAGCCTATTCTATCTTGGTCTCTATTAATACCAGCTGGAGTGGAACTGAGTCCCACACACACACCATAAAAGAGTCAATTCAATCCAGGCATCTATTAATACCAGCTGGAGAGGTACTGAGTCCCAAACACACATCAGGAAAGAGCCAATTCTATCTTGGTCTCTATTAATACCAGCTGGAGTGGTACTGAGTCCAACTCACACACCAGGAAAGAGCCAATTCAATCCAGACCTCTATGAATACCAGCTGGAGTGGGATTGAGTCCCACTTACACACAAGGAAAGAGGGATTTCTATCTAGACCTCTTAATACCAGCTGGAGTGGGACTGAGCCCCACTCAAACACCAGGAAAGATCCAATACAATCCAGACCTCTATTAATACCAGCTGGAGTCTTACTGAGCCCCACTCACACACCAGGATAGAGCCAATTCAATCCAGACCTCTTAAGACCAGCTGGAGTGCGACTGAGCCCCACTCACTCACCAGGGAGGAGCCAATTCAATCCAGACCTCTATTAATACCAGCTGGAGTGGTACTGAGCCCCACTCACTCACCAGTAAAGTGTCAATTCAATCCAGACCTCTTATTAATAACAGCTGGAGAGGTACTGAGCCCCACTCACTTACCAGGAAGGAGCCAATTCAATCCAGACCTCTGTTCATAACAGCTGGAGTGGTACTGAGCACCACTCACTCACCAGGAAGGTGCCAATTCAGTCCAGACCTCTATTAATACAAGCTGGAGTGCTACTGAGCCCCACTCACTCACCAGGAAGGAACCAATTCAATCCACACCTCTATTAATAACAGCCAGATTGGCACTGAGCCCCACTCACTCACCAGGAAGGAGCCAATGCAATCCAGACCTCTATTAATCCCAGCTGGACTGGCACTGAGTCCCACTCAAACACCAGGAAAGAGCCAAATTCATCCAGACCTCTATGAATACCAGCTGGAGTGGTACTGAGTCCCACTCACACACCAAGAAAGAGGCAATTCAATCCAGACCTCTATTAATACCAGCTGGAGTGGTACTGAGTCCCACTCACACACCAGGAAAGAGAAATATCAATGCACAACTCGGTAAATACCAGCTGGAGTGCTACCGAGATCCACTCACTCACCAGGAAAGAGGCAATTACATCCAGGTCTCTATTAATACCAGCTGGAGTGGTACTGAGCCCCAGTCACGCACCAGGAAGAGCCAATTCTATCTTGGTCTCTATTAATTCCAGCTGGAGTGGAACTGAGTCCCACACACACACCAGAAAAGAGTCAATTCAATCCAGGCATCTATTAATACCAGCTGGAGAGGTACTGAGTCCCAAACACACATCAGGAAAGAGCCAATTCTATCTTGGTCTCTATTAATACCAGCTGGAGTGGTACTGAGTCCAACTCACACACCAGGAAAGAGCCAATTCAATCCACGCATCTATTAATACCAGCTGGAGTGGTACTGAATCCCACTCACACACCAGGAAAAAGTCAATTCAATCCAGACCTATATTAATACCAGCTGGAGTGGACCTGAGTCCCACTCACACACCAGGAAGGAGTCAATTCAAACCAGGCCTCTATTAATACCAGCTGGAGTGGAACTGAGTCCCACACTCACACAGGAATGAGTCAATTCAATCCAGAAATCTATTAATACCAGCTGGAGTGGAACTGAGCCACACTCACTCACCAGGAAGGAGCCAATTCAATCCAGACCTCTATTAATACCAGCTGGAGTGGTACTGAGTCCCACTCACACACCAGGAAAGAGCCAAATCATTGCAGACCTCTATGAATACAAGCTGGAGTGGGACTGAGCATGACTCACACTACAGGAAAGAGGCATTTCAATCCAGGTCTCTATTCATAACTGCTGGAGTGGTACTGAGCCCCACTCAAACACCAGGAAAGAGCCAAATTCAATCCAGACCTCTATTAATACCAGCTGGAGTGGGATTGATTCCCAATTACACACAAGGAAAGAGGCATTTCAATCTAGACCTCTTAATACCAGCTGGTGTGGGACTGAGCCCCACTCAAACACCAGGAAAGAGCCAATACAATCCAGACCTCTATTAATACCAGCTGGAGTGGTACTGAGCCCCACTCACTTACCAGGAAGGAGCCAATTCAATCCAGACCTCTATTAATAACAGCTGGAGTGGTACTGAGACCCACTCACTCACCAGGAAGGAACCAATTCAATCCACACCTCTATTAATAACAGCCGGAGTGGCACTGAGCCCCACCCACTCACAAGGAAGGAGCCAATTCAATCCAGACCTCTATTAATCCCAGCTGGAGGGGCACTGAGTCCCACTCAAACACCAGGAAAGAGCCAAATCTATCCAGACCTCTATGAATACCAGCTGGAGTGGCACTGCGTCCCACTCACACACCAAGAAAGAGGCAATTCAATCCAGACCTCTATTAATACCAGCTGGAGTGGTACTCAGTCCCACTCACGCACCAGGAAAGAGAAATATCAATCCACAACTCGATAAAAAGCAGCTGGAGTGCTACCGAGACCCACTCACACACCAGGAAAGAGGCAATTAAATCCAGGTCTCTATTAATACCAGCTGGAGTGGTACTGAGCTCCAGTCACGCACCAGGAAAGAGCCAATTCTATCTTGGTCTCTATTAATACCAGTTGGATTGGAACTGAGTCCCACACACACATCAGGAAAGAGTCAATTCAATCCAGACCTCTATTAATACCAGCTGGAGTGGAACTGAGTCCCACAGCCAAACCAGAAAAGAGCCAATTCAATCCAGACCTCTATTAATACCAGCTGGAGTGGAACTGAGTCCGACTCACACACCAGGAATGAGCTAATTCAATCCGGACCTCTAATTACCAGCTGGAGTGGTACTGAGTCCCACTCACACACAAGGAGAGAGCCAATTCAATCCAGGCTTCTATCAATACCAGCTGGAGTGGTATTGAGTCCCACTCACACACCAGGAAAGAGCCAATTAAATCCAGACCTCAATTAATACCAACTGGAGTGGTACTGAGCCCCAAACAATTACCAGGAAAGAGACAATTAAATCCGGACCTCAATTAATACCAGCTGGAGTGGTACTGAGTCCGACTCACACACCATGAAAGAACCAATTCAATCCAGACCTCTATTAATAACAGCTGGAGTGGTACTGAGTCCCACTCACACACCAGGAAAGAGCTAATTCAATCCGGACCTCTAATTACCAGCTGGAGTGGTACTGAGTCCCACTCACACACAAGGAGAGAGCCAATTCAATCCAGGCTTCTATCAATACCAGCTGGAGTGGTATTGAGTCCCACTCACACACCAGGAAAGAGCTAATTCAATCCGGACCTCTAATTACCAGCTGGAGTGGTACTGAGTCCCACTCACACACAAGGAGAGAGCCAATTCAATCCAGGCTTCTATCAATACCAGCTGGAGTGGTATTGAGTCCCACTCACAAACCAGGAAAGAGGCAATTAAATCCAGGTCTCTATTAATACCAGCTGGAGTGGTACTGAGCCCCAGTCACGCACCAGGAAAGAGCCAAGTCAATCCAAGCCTCTATTCATACCAGCTGGAGTGGAACTGAGTCCCACACACACACCTGTAGAGTCAATTCAATCCAGGCCTCTATTAATACCAGCTGGAGAGGTACTGAGTCCCACGCACACATCAGGAAAGAGCCAATTCAATCCACGCCTCTATTAATACCAGCTGGAGTGGTACTGAATCCCAATCACACACCAGCAAAAAGTCAATTCAATACAGACCACTATTAGTACCAGCTGGAGTGGACCTGAGTCCCACTCACACACCAGCAAAGAGTCAATTCAATCCAGACCTCTATTAATACCAGCTGGAGTGGAACTGAGTCCCACACACACACCTGGAAAGAGTCAATTCAATCCAGACCTCTATTAATACCAGCTGGAGTGGAACTGAGTCCGACTCACACACCAGGAAAGAGCCAATTGAATCCAGACCTCTATTAATAACAGCTGGAGTGGTACTGTGTCCCACTCACACACCAGGAAAGAGCTAATTCAATCCGGACCTCTAATTACCAGCTGGAGTGGTACTGAGCCCCACTCACACACCAGGAAAGAGCCAATTCAATATAGGCCTCTATTAATACCAGCTGGAGTGGTACTGAGTCCCACTCACACACAAGGAGAGAACCAATTCAATCCAGGCTTCTATCAATACCAGCAGGAGTGGTATTGAGTGCCACTCACACACCAGTAAATAGCCAATTCAATCCAGACCTCTATTAATACCAGCTGGAGCCGTACTGAGTCCCACTCACACGCCAGGAAAGAGCCAATTAAATCCAGACCTCAATTAATACCAACTCGAGTGGTACTGAGCCCCAAACAATTACCAGGAAAGAGACAATTAAATCCAGACCTCAATTAATACCAGCTGGAGTGGTACTGAGTCCCACTCACACACCAGGAAAGAGCCAATTAAATCCAGACCTCTATCAATACCAGCTGGAGTGGGATTGAGCCCCACTCACACACCAGGAAAGAGACAATTAAATCCAGACCTCAATTAATACCAGCTGGAGTGGTACTGAGCCCCACTCACTCACCAGTAAAGTGTCAATTTAATCCAGACCTCTTATTAACACCAGCTGTAGAGGTACTGAGCCCCACTCACTCACCAGGAAGGTGCCAATTCAACCCAGACCTCTATTAATACAAGCTGGAGTGGTACTGAGCCCCACTCACTCACCAGGAAGGATCCAATTCAATCCAGACCTCTATTAATACCAGCTGGAGTGGTACTGAGACCCACTCACACACCAGGATAGAGCCAATTCAATCCAGACCTCTTAAGACCAGCTGGAGTGCGACTGAGCCCCACTCACTCACCAGGGAGTAGCCAATTCAATCCCGACCTCTATTAATACCAGCTGGAGATGTACTGAGCCCCACTCACTCACCAGTAAAGTGTCAATTCAATCCAGACCTCTATTAATACAGGATGGAGTGGTACTGAGCACGCTCACTCACCAGGAAGGAGCCAATTCAATCCAGACCACTATTATTAACAGCTGGAGTGGTACTGAGCCCCACTCACTCACCAGGAAGGACCCAATTCAAACCAGACCTCTATTAATACCAGCTGGAGTGGTACTGAGCCCCACTCACTCATCAGGAAGGAGCCAATTCAATCCAGACCTCTATTAATACCAGCCGGAGTGGCATTGAGCCCCACTCACTCACCAGGAAGGAGCCAATTCAATCCAGACCTCTATTAATCCCAGCTGGTGTGGCACGGAGTCCCACTCAAACACCAGGAAAGAGCCAAATCAATCCAGACCTCTATGAATACCAGCTGGAGTGGTACTGAGTCCCACTCACACACCAAGAAAGAGGCAATTCAATCCAGACCTCTATTAATACCAGCTGGAGTGGTACTGAGTCCCACTCACACACCAGGAAAGAGAAATATCAATGCACAACTCGGTAAATACCAGCTGGAGTGCTACCGAGATCCACTCACACACCAGGAAAGAGGCAATTCTATCTTGGTCTCTATTAATTCCAGCTGGAGTGGAACTGAGTCCCACACACACACCAGAAAAGAGTCAATTCAATCCAGGCCTCTATTAATACCAGCTGGAGAGGTACTGAGTCCCAAACACACATCAGGAAAGAGCCAATTCTATCTTGGTCTCTATTAATACCAGCTGGAGTGGTACTGAGTCCAACTCACACACCAGGAAAGAGCCAATTCAATCCACGCATCTATTAATACCAGCTGGAGTGGTACTGAATCCCACTCACACACCAGGAAAGAGCCAATTAAATCCAGGTCTCTATTAATACCAGCTGGAGTGCTACTGAGCCCCAGTCACGCACCAGGAAAGAGCCAATTCTATCTTGGTCTCTATTAATTCCAGCTGGAGTGGAACTGAGTCCCACACACACACCAGAAAAGAGTCAATTCAATCCAGGCCTCTATTAATACCAGCTGGAGAGGTACTGAGTCCCAAACACACATCAGGAAAGAGCCAATTCTATCTTGGTCTCTATTAATACCAGCTGGAGTGGTACTGAGTCCAACTCACACACCAGGAAAGAGCCAATTCAATCCACGCATCTATTAATACCAGCTGGAGTGGTACTGAATCCCACTCACACACCAGGAAAAAGTCAATTCAATCCAGACCTCTATTAATACCAGCTGGAGTGGACCTGAGTCCCACTCACACACCAGGAAAGAGCCAATTCAATCCAGACCTCTATGAATACCAGCTGGAGTGGGATTGAGTCCCACTTACACACAAGGAAAGAGGCATTTCAATCTAGACCTCTTAATACCAGCTGGAGTGGGACTGAGCCCCACTCAAACACCAGGAAAGATCCAATACAATCCAGACCTCTATTAATACCAGCTGGACTGGTACTGAGCCCCACTCACACACCAGGATAGAGCCAATTCAATCCAGACCTCTTAAGACCAGCTGGAGTGCGACTGAGCCCCACTCACTCACCAGGGAGGAGCCAATTCAATCCAGACCTCTATTAATACCAGCTGGAGTGGTACTGAGCCCCACTCACTCACCAGTAAAGTGTCAATTCAATCCAGACCTCTTATTAATAACAGCTGGAGAGGTACTGAGCCCCACTCACTTACCAGGAAGGAGCCAATTCAATCCAGACCTCTGTTCATAACAGCTGGAGTGGTACTGAGCACCACTCACTCACCAGGAAGGTGCCAATTCAGTCCAGACCTCTATTAATACAAGCATGAGTGCTACTGAGCCCCACTCACTCACCAGGAAGGAACCAATTCAATCCACACCTCTATTAATAACAGCCAGATTGGCACTGAGCCCCACTCACTCACCAGGAAGGAGCCAATTCAATCCAGACCTCTATTAATCCCAGCTGGAGTGGCACTGAGTCCCACTCAAACACCAGGAAAGAGCCAAATTCATCCAGACCTCTATGAATACCAGCTGGAGTGGTACTGAGTCCCACTCACACACCAAGAGAGAGGCAATTCAATCCAGACCTCTATTAATACCAGCTGGAGTGGTACTGAGTCCCACTCACACACCAGGAAAGAGAAATATCAATGCACAACTCGGTAAATACCAGCTGGAGTGCTACCGAGATCCACTCACTCACCAGGAAAGAGGCAATTAAATCCAGGTCTCTATTAATACCAGCTGGAGTGGTACTGAGCCCCAGTCATGCACCAGGAAGAGCCAATTCTATCTTGGTCTCTATTAATTCCAGCTGGAGTGGAACTGAGTCCCACACACACACCAGAAAAGAGTCAATTCAATCCAGGCATCTATTAATACCAGCTGGAGAGGTACTGAGTCCCAAACACACATCAGGAAAGAGCCAATTCTATCTTGGTCTCTATTAATACCAGCTGGAGAGGTACTGAGTCCAACTCACACACCAGGAAAGAGCCAATTCAATCCACGCATCTATTAATACCAGCTGGAGTGGTACTGAATCCCACTCACACACCAGGAAAAAGTCAATTCAATCCAGACCTATATTAATACCAGCTGGAGTGGACCTGAGTCCCACTCACACACCAGGAAGGAGTCAATTCAAACCAGGCCTCCATTAATACCAGCTGGAGTGGAACTGAGTCCCACACTCACACAGGAATGAGTCAATTCAATCCAGAAATCTATTAATACCAGCTGGAGTGGAACTGAGCCCCACTCACTCACCAGGAAGGAGCCAATTCAATCCAGACCTCTATTAATACCAGCTGGAGTGGTACTGAGTCCCACTCACACACCAGGAAAGAGCCAAAGCATTGCAGACCTCTATGAATACAAGCTGGAGTGGGACTGAGACTGACTAACACAACAGGAAAGAGCCAATTCAAACCAGGTTTCTATTAATACCAGCTGGAGTGGTACTGAGTCCCACTCACACTACAGGAAAGAGGCATTTCAATCCAGGTCTCTATTCATACCAGCTGGAGTGGTACTGAGCCCCACTCAAACACCAGGAAAGAGCCAAATTCAATCCAGACCTCTATTAATACCAGCTGGAGTGGGATTGATTCCCAATTACACACAAGGAAAGAGGCATTTCAATCTAGACCTCTTAATACCAGCTGGAGTGGGACTGAGCCCCACTCAAACACCAGGAAAGAGCCAATACAATCCAGACCTCTATTAATGCCAGCTGGAGTGGTACTGAGCCCCACTCACTTACCAGGAAGGAGCCAATTCAATCCAGACCTCTATTAATAACAGCTGGAGTGGTACTGAGCACCACTCACTCACCAGGAAGGTGCCAATTCAGTCCAGACCTCTATTAATACAAGCTGGAGTGCTACTGAGTCCCACTCACTCACCAGGAAGGAACCAATTCAATCCACACCTCTATTAATAACAGCCGGAGTGGCACTGAGCCCCACCCACTCGCAAGGAAGGAGCCAATTCAATCCAGACCTCTATTAATCCCAGCTGGAGGGGCACTGAGTCCCACTCAAACACCAGGAAAGAGCCAAATCTATCCAGACCTCTATTAATACCAGCTGGAGTGGTACTCAGTCCCACTCACGCACCAGGAAAGAGAAATATCAATCCACAACTCGATAAAAAGCAGCTGGAGTGCTACCGAGACCCACTCACACACCAGGAAAGAGGCAATTAAATCCAGGTCTCTATTAATACCAGCTGGAGTGGTACTGAGCTCCAGTCACGCACCAGGAAAGAGCCAATTCTATCTTGGTCTCTATTAATACCAGCTGGATTGGAACTGAGTCCCACACACACATCAGGAAAGAGTCAATTCAATCCAGACCTCTATTAATACCAGCTGGAGTGGAACTGAGTCCCACAGCCAAACCAGAAAAGAGCCAATTCAATCCAGACCTCTATTAATACCAGCTGGAGTGGAACTGAGTCCGACTCACACACCAGGAATGAGCCAATTGAATCCAGACATCTATTAATAACAGCTGGAGTGGTACTGAGTCCCACTCACACACCAGGAAGGAGCTAATTCAATCCGGACCTCTAATTACCAGCTGGAGTGGTACTGAGTCCCACTCACACACAAGGAGAGAGCCAATTCAATCCAGGCTTCTATCAATACCAGCTGGAGTGGTATTGAGTCCCACTCACACACCAGGAAAGAGCCAATTCAATCCAGACCTCAATTAATACCAACTGGAGTGGTACTGAGCCCCAAACAATTACCAGGAAAGAGACAATTAAATCCGGACCTCAATTAATACCAGCTGGAGTGGTACTGAGTCCGACTCACACACCATGAAAGAACCAATTCAATCCAGACCTCTATTAATAGCAGCTGGAGTGGAACTGAGTCCCACACACACTCCAGGAAAGAATCAATTCAATCCAGACCTCTATTAATACCAGCTGGAGTGGAACTGAGTCCCACACACAAACCAGGAAAGAGTCAATTCAATCCAGACCTATATTAATACCAGCTGGAGTGGAACTGAGTCCCACACCCAAACCAGGAAAGAGCCAATTCAATCCAGACCTCTATTAATACCAGCTGGAGTGGTACTGAGTCCCACTCACACACCAGGAAAGAGAAATATCAATCCACAACTCGATAAATACCAGCTGGATTGCTACCGAGAGGCACTCACACACCAGGAAAGAGGCAATTAAATCCAGGTCTCTATTAATACCAGCTGGAGTGGTACTGAGCCCCAGTCACGCACCAGGAAAGAGCCAAGTCAATCCAAGCATCTATTCATACCAGCTGGAGTGGAACTGAGTCCCACACACACACCAGTAGAGTCAATTCAATCCAGGCCTCTATTAATACCAGCTGGAGAGGTACTGAGTCCCACGCACACATCAGGAAAGAGCCAATTCTATGTTGGTCTCTATTAATACCAGCTGGAGTGGTACTGAGTCCAACTCACACACCAGGACAGAGCCAATTCAATCCACGCCTCTATTAATACCAGCTGGAGTGGTACTGAATCCCACTCACACACCAGCAAAAAGTCAATTCAATCCAGACCACTATTAGTACCAGCTGGAGTGGACCTGAGTCCCACTCACACACCAGGAAAGAGTCAATTCAATCCAGACCTCTATTAATACCAGCTGGAGTGGAACTGAGTCCCACACACACACCTGGAAAGAGTCAATTCAATCCAGACCTCTATTAATACCAGCTGGAGTGGAACTGAGTCCGACTCACACACCAGGAAATAGCCAATTGAATCCAGACCTCTATTAATAACAGCTGGAGTGGTACTGTGTCCCACTCACACACCAGGAAAGAGCTAATTCAATCCGGACCTCTAATTACCAGCTGGAGTGGTACTGAGCCCCACTCACACACCAGGAAAGAGCCAATTCAATATAGGCCTCTATTAATACCAGCTGGAGTGGTACTGAGTCCCACTCACACACAAGGAGAGAGCCAATTCAATCCAGGCTTCTATCAATACCAGCAGGAGTGGTATTGAGTGCCACTCACACACCAGTAAATAGCCAATTCAATCCAGACCTCTATTAATACCAGCTGGAGCCGTACTGAGTCCCACTCACACGCCAGGAAAGAGCCAATTAAATCCAGACCTCAATTAATACCAACTCGAGTGGTACTGAGCCCCAATCAATTACCAGGAAAGAGACAATTAAATCCAGACCTCAATTAATACCAGCTGGAGTGGTACTGAGTCCCACTCACACACCAGGAAAGAGCCAATTAAATCCAGACCTCTATTAATACCAGCTGGAGTGGTACTGAGCCCCACTCACACACCAGGAAAGAGACAATTAAATCCAGACCTCAATTAATACCAGCTGGAGTGGTACTGAGCCCCACTCACTCACCAGTAAAGTGTCAATTCAATCCAGACCTCTTATTAACACCAGCTGTAGAGGTACTGAGCCCCACTCACACACCAGGAAGGTGCCAATTCAACCCAGACCTCTATTAATACAAGCTGGAGTGGTACTGAGCCCCAATCACTCACCAGGAAGGATCCAATTCAATCCAGACCTCTATTAATACCAGCTGGAGTGGTACTGAGACCCACTCACACACCAGGATAGAGCCAATTCAATCCAGACCTCTTAAGACCAGCTGGAGTGCGACTGAGCCCCACTCACTCACCAGGGAGTAGCCAATTGAATCCCGACCTCTATTAATACCAGCTGGAGATGTACTGAGCCCCACTCACTCACCAGTAAAGTGTCAATTCAATCCAGACCTCTATTAATACAGGATGGAGTGGTACTGAGCACGCTCACTCACCAGGAAGGAGCCAATTCAATCCAGACCTCTATTAATAACAGCTGGAGTGGTACTGAGCCCCACTCACTCACCAGGAAGGACCCAATTCAAACCAGACCTCTATTAATACCAGCTGGAGTGGTACTGAGCCCCACTCACTCATCAGGAAGGAGCCAATTCAATCCAGACCTCTATTAATACCAGCCGGAGTGGCATTGAGCCCCACTCACTCACCAGGAAGGAGCCAATTCAATCCAGACCTCTATTAATCCCAGCTGGAGTGGCACGGAGTCCCACTCAAACACCAGGAAAGAACCAAATCAATCCAGACCTCTATGAATACCAGCTGGAGTGGTACTGAGTCCCACTCACACACCAAGAAAGAGGCAATTCAATCCAGACCTCTATTAATACCAGCTGGAGTGGTACTGAGTCCCACTCACACACCAGGAAAGAGAAATATCAATGCACAACTCGGTAAATACCAGCTGGAGTGCTACCGAGATCCACTCACACACCAGGAAAGAGGCAATTAAATCCAGGTCTCTATTAATACCAGCTGGAGTGCTACTGAGCCCCAGTCACGCACCAGGAAAGAGCCAATTCTATCTTGGTCTCTATTAATTCCAGCTGGAGTGGAACTGAGTCCCACACACACACACCAGAGAAAGAGTCAATTCAATCCAGGCCTCTATTAATACCAGCTGGAGAGGTACTGAGTCCCAAACACACATCAGGAAAGAGCCAATTCTATCTTGGTCTCTATTAATACCAGCTGGAGTGGTACTGAGTCCAACTCACACACCAGGAAAGAGCCAATTCAATCCACGCATCTATTAACACCAGCTGGAGTGGTACTGAATCCCACTCACACACCAGGAAAAAGTCAATTCAATCCAGA
Organism: Heterodontus francisci; assembly: GCF_036365525.1. Lineage (NCBI taxonomy): Eukaryota > Metazoa > Chordata > Chondrichthyes > Heterodontiformes > Heterodontidae > Heterodontus > Heterodontus francisci. The sequence goes on along the minus strand of NW_027140578.1, from coordinate 1,173,463 downwards.
CCTCTATTAATACCAGCTGGAGTGGACCTGAGTCCCACTCACACACCAGGAAAGAGTCAATTCAAACCAGGCCTCTATTAATACCAGCTGGAGTGGAACTGAGTCCCACACACACAAAGTCAGGAAAGAGTCAATTCAATCCAGACCTCTATTAATACCAGCTGGAGTGGAACTGAGCCCCACTCACTCACCAGGAAGGAGCCAATTCAATCCAGACCTCTATTAATACCAGCTGCAGTGGTACTGAGTCCCGGTCACACACCAGGAAAGAGCCAAATCATTGCAGACCTCTATGAATACAAGCTGGAGTGGGACTGAGCCTGACTAACACAACAGGAAAGAGCCAATTGAAACCAGGTTTCTATTAATACCAGCTGGAGTGGTACTGAGTCCCACTCACACTACAGGAAAGAGGTATTTCAATCCAGGTCTCTATTCATACCAGCTGGAGTGGTACTGAGCCCCACTCAAACACCAGGAAAGAGCCAAATTCAATCCAGACCTCTATTAATACCAGCTGGAGTGGGATTGAGTCCCACTTACACACAAGGAAAGAGGCATTTCAATCTAGACCTCTTAATACCAGCTGGAGTGGGACTGAGCCCCACTCAAACACCAGGAAAGAGCCAAATCGATCCAGACCTCTATTAATACCAGCTGGAGTGGTACTGAGTCCTACTCACACACCAGGAAAGAGGCAATTCAATCCAGATCTCCAGTAATATCAGCTGGAGTGGTACTGAGTCCCACCCAAACACCAGGAAAGAACCAATTCAATCCAGGCCTCTATTAATAAAAGCTGGAGTGGTACTGAGCCCCACCCAAACACCAGGAAATAGCACATTCAATCCAGCCTTCTATTAATAGCAGCTGGAGTGGTACTGAGCCACACTCACACACCAGTAAAGAGCCAATTCAATCCATGCTTCTATTATTCGCAGCTCGAGTGGTACTGAGTCCCTCTCACACACCAGGAAAGCGTCAATTCAATCCATCCCTCTTATTAACACCAGCTGGAGAGGTACTGGGCCACACTCACTCACCAGGAAGGAGCCAATTCAAACCAGGTTTCTATTAATACCAGCTGGAGATGTACTGAGCCCCACTCACTCACCAGTAAAGTGTCAATTCAATCCAGACCTCTATTAATACAAGATGGAGTGGTACTGAGCACGCTCACTCACCAGGAAGGAGCCAATTCAATCCAGACCTCTATTAATAACAGCTGGAGTGGTATTGAGCCCCACTCACTCACCAGGAAGGAGCCAATTCAATCCAGACCTCTATTAATCCCAGCTGGAGTGGCACGGAGTCCCACTCAAACACCAGGAAAGAGCCAAATCAATCCAGACCTCTATGAATACCAGCTGGAGTGGTACTGAGTCCCACTCACACACCAAGAAAGAGGCAATTCAATCCAGACCTCTATTAATACCAGCTGGAGTGGTACTGAGTCCCACTCACACACCAGGAAAGAGAAATATCAATGCACAACTCGGTAAATACCAGCTGGAGTGCTACCGAGATCCACTCACACACCAGGAAAGAGGCAATTAAATCCAGGTCTCTATTAATACCAGCTGGAGTGCTACTGAGCCCCAGTCACGCACCAGGAAAGAGCCAATTCTATCTTGGTCTCTATTAATTCCAGCTGGAGTGGAACTGAGTCCCACACACACACACCAGAGAAAGAGTCAATTCAATCCAGGCCTCTATTAATACCAGCTGGAGAGGTACTGAGTCCCAAACACACATCAGGAAAGAGCCAATTCTATCTTGGTCTCTATTAATACCAGCTGGAGTGGTACTGAGTCCAACTCACACACCAGGAAAGAGCCAATTCAATCCACGCATCTATTAACACCAGCTGGAGTGGTACTGAATCCCACTCACACACCAGGAAAAAGTCAATTCAATCCAGACCTCTATTAATACCAGCTGGAGTGGACCTGAGTCCCACTCACACACCAGGAAAGAGTCAATTCAAACCAGGCCTCTATTAATACCAGCTGGAGTGGAACTGAGTCCCACACACACAAAGTCAGGAAAGAGTCAATTCAATCCAGACCTCTATTAATACCAGCTGGAGTGGAACTGAGCCCCACTCACTCACCAGGAAGGAGCCAATTCAATCCAGACCTCTATTAATACCAGCTGGAGTGGTACTGAGTCCCAGTCACACACCAGGAAAGAGCCAAATCATTGCAGACCTCTATGAATACAAGCTGGAGTGGGACTGAGCCTGACTAACACAACAGGAAAGAGCCAATTGAAACCAGGTTTCTATTAATACCAGCTGGAGTGGTACTGAGTCCCACTCACACTACAGGAAAGAGGTATTTCAATCCAGGTCTCTATTCATACCAGCTGGAGTGGTACTGAGCCCCACTCAAACACCAGGAAAGAGCCAAATTCAATCCAGACCTCTATTAATACCAGCTGGAGTGGGATTGAGTCCCACTTACACACAAGGAAAGAGGCATTTCAATCTAGACCTCTTAATACCAGCTGGAGTGGGACTGAGCCCCACTCAAACACCAGGAAAGAGCCAAATCGATCCAGACCTCTATTAATACCAGCTGGAGTGGTACTGAGTCCTACTCACACACCAGGAAAGAGGCAATTCAATCCAGATCTCCAGTAATATCAGCTGGAGTGGTACTGAGTCCCACCCAAACACCAGGAAAGAACCAATTCAATCCAGGCCTCTATTAATAAAAGCTGGAGTGGTACTGAGCCCCACCCAAACACCAGGAAATAGCACATTCAATCCAGCCTTCTATTAATAGCAGCTGGAGTGGTACTGAGCCACACTCACACACCAGTAAAGAGCCAATTCAATCCATGCTTCTATTATTCGCAGCTCGAGTGGTACTGAGTCCCTCTCACACACCAGGAAAGCGTCAATTCAATCCATCCCTCTTATTAACACCAGCTGGAGAGGTACTGGGCCACACTCACTCACCAGGAAGGAGCCAATTCAAACCAGGTTTCTATTAATACCAGCTGGAGATGTACTGAGCCCCACTCACTCACCAGTAAAGTGTCAATTCAATCTTGGTCTCTATTAATTCCAGCTGGAGAGGTACTGAGTCCCAAACACACATCAGGAAAGAGCCAATTCTATCTTGGTCTCTATTAATACCAGCTGGAGTGGTACTGAGTCCAACTCACACACCAGGAAAGAGCCAATTCAATCCACGCATCTATTAATACCAGCTGGAGTGGTACTGAATCCCACTCACACACCAGGAAAAAGTCAATTCAATCCAGACCTCTATTAATACCAGCTGGAGTGGACCTGAGTCCCACTCACACACCAGGAAAGAGTCAATTCAAACCAGGCCTCTATTAATACCAGCTGGAGTGGAACTGAGTCCCACACACACACCATGTAAGAGTCAATTCAATCCAGACCTCTATTAATACCAGCTGGAGTGGAACTGAGCCCCACTCACTCACCAGGAAGGAGCCAATTCAATCCAGACCTCTATTAATACCAGCTGGAGTGGTACTGAATCCCACTCACACACCAGGAAAAAGTCAATTCAATCCAGACCTCTATTAATACCAGCTGGAGTGGAACTGAGCCCCACTCACTCACCAGGAAGGAGCCAATTCAATCCAGACCTCTATTAATACCAGCTGGAGTGGTACTGAGTCCCACTCACACACCAGGAAAGAGCCAAATCATTGCAGACCTCTATGAATACAAGCTGGAGTGGGACTGAGCCTGACTAACACAACAGGAAAGAGCCAATTCAAACCAGGTTTCTATTAATACCAGCTGGAGTGGTACTGAGCCCCACTCAAACACCAGGAAAGAGCCAAATTCAATCCAGACCTCTATTAATACCAGCTGGAGTGGGATTGAGTCCCACTTACACACAAGGAAAGAGGCATTTCAATCTAGACCTCTTAATACCAGCTGGAGTGGTACTGAGTCCTACTCAAACACCAGGAAAGAGCCAAATCGATCCAGATCTCCAATAATATCAGCTGGAGTGGTACTGAGTCCCACCCAAACACCAGGAAAGAACCAATTCAATCCAGGCCTCTATTAAGAGGTGTGGAGGAGGGGAGTGGGGTGGGGTAGTGGGGTAGGGGAGTGGAGATGGGGAGTTGGGGTGCAGAGTGGTGTCAGGGAGTGTGGTAGGGGTGGGCTCTAAGGATGTGGAGGGAATAGGAGTGGGGAGGGGAGTTGGGTAGAGGAGGGCAGTGAGGAGGTGGAGGGCAGGGGAGTGGGGAGGGGAGTTGGGTAGGGGAGGGGAGTTGGAGAGGGAAGTGGGGTGGGGGTGTTGGGGAGGGGAGTGGGGTGGGGAGTGGGGATGGGGTGAGGGGGACGGGAGTGGGGGAGGCGTGTGGGGAGGGGAGTGGGGGAGGGGAGTGTGGGAAGGGTGTGTGGGAGGGGGGTTGTGGTGGGGAGTGAGGAAGGGGAGTTGGGGAGGGGAGTTGGGGAGGGGCGTGGGGTAGGGGAGTGCGGTATGGGAGTTGATGAGGGGAGTGTGGGAGGTGCGTGCGGTAGGGGAGTGGGGTAGGGGAATGTGGGAGGGGAGTTGGGGAGGGGAGTTGGGGACGGGTGTTGGGGAGGTGTGGGGGAGGGGAGTGGGGTCGGGGAGTGGGGGAGGGGAGTGAGGTAAAATTATGGGGGAGGGGATTGAGGTAGTGCAATGGGGAGAGGTGTGGAGGAGGGGAGTGGGGTGGGTTAGTGGGGTAGGGGAGTGGAGATGGGGAGTGGGGGTGCAGAGTGGTGTCACGGAGTGTGGTAGGGGTGGGCTCTAAGGAGGTGGAGGGAATAGGAGTGGGGAGGGGAGTTGGGTAGGGGAGGGCAGTGAGGAGGTGGAGGGCAGGGGAGAGGGGAGGGGAGTTGGGTAGGGGAGGGGAGTTGGAAAGGGAAGTGGGGTAGGGGAGTCGGTGAGGGGAGTGGGGTGGGGAGTGGGATAGGGGAGTGTGGGAAGGGAGTTGGGGAGGGGAGTGGGGATGGGGTGAGGGGGAGGGGAGTTGGGGAGGGGTGTGGGGTGTTGGAGTGGTGGAAGGGAGTGGGATAAGGGTGTGGGGGACGGGAGTGGTGGAGGGGAGTGGGGGAGGGTAATGGGAGTGGAGTGGGGGAGGGGTGTGGGTTAGGTGAGTGGGCTAGGGGAGTGTGGGAGGGGCGTGAGGTAGATGTATGGGGAGGGGATTCAGGTTGTGGAATGGGGGAAGTGAGTGGCGGAGGGGAGTGGGGTAGGGTAGTGGGGGAAGGGAGTTGGGGAGGGGAGTGGGGATGGGGTGAGGGGGAGGGGAGTTGGAGAGGGGAGTGGGGTGTTGGAGTGCAGTGCAGAGGAGGAGGGAAGGGGAGTGGGGTAGGGGAGTGGGGTTGGAGAGGTGGGTAGGGGAGTATGGGAGGGGTGTGAGGTAGGGGATTGAGGATGGGAGTGGGGTACTGGTATGGGGTAGGGGAGTGGGTTAGGGGTGCGGGGAAGGCGTGTAGGTTATGGTAGTGGGGCAGGGGAGTGGGGCACGGGTGTGGGGTAGGGGAGTGGGGTAGGGGTGTTGTGGAGGGGAGTGCGGTTGTGTAGTGGGAGAGGGTAGTGGGGCAGGGGTGTGTGGTAGAGTAGCACAGTCAGGAGGTGGAGGTAAGCGGAGTGGGCTAGGGGTGTGGGGCAGTGGAGTTGGGGAGGGGAGTTGGGAGGGGAGTGGGGGAGGTTAGTGTGGGAGGGGAGTGGGGGAGGGGAGTAGGGGAGTGGGGAGGCGAGTGGGGGAGGCGAGTGGGGGAGGCGAGTGGGGGAGGGGAGTTGGGGAGGGGAGTTGGGGAGGGGCGTGGGGTAGGGGAGTGCGGTATGGGAGTTGGTGAGGGGAGTGGGGGAGGGGCGTGCGGTAGGGGAGTGGGGTAGGGGAATGTGGGAGGGGAGTTGGGGAGGGGAGTTGGGGACGGGTGTTCGGGAGGTAATTGGGGGGGGAGTGGGGTCCGGGAGTGGGGGAGGGGAGTGAGGTAAAATTATGGGGGAGGGGATTGAGGTAGTGGAATGGGGAGAGGTGTGGAGGAGGGGAGTGGGGTGGGGTAGTGGGGTAGGGGAGTGGAGATGGGGAGTGGGGGTGGAGTGTGGTGTCAGGGAGTGTGGTAGGGGTGGGCTCTAAGGAGGGGGAGGGAATAGGAGTGGGGAGGGGAGTTGGGTAGGGGAGGGCAGTGAGGAGGTGGAGGGCAGGTGAGTGGGGAGGGGAGTTGGGTAGGGGAGGGGAGTTGGAGAGGGAAGTGGGGTAGGGGAGTCGGGGAGGGGAGGGGGTGGGGAGTGGGATAGGGGAGTGGGGGAAGGGAGTTGGGGAGGGGAGTGGGGATGGGGTGAGGGGGAGGGGAGTTGGGGAGGGGTGTGGGGTGTTGGAGTGGTGGAAGGGAGTGGGGTAGGGGAGTGGGGGACGGGAGTGGTGGAGGGGAGTGGGGGAGGGGAGTGGGGGAGGGTAATGGGGAGGGGAGTGGGGAAGGGGTGTGGGTTAGGTGAGTGGGCTAGGGGAGTGTGGGAGGGGCGTGAGGTAGATGTATGGGGGAGGGGATTGAGGTTGTGGAATGGGGGAAGGGAGTGGCGGAGTGGAGTGGGGTAGGGTAGTGGGGGTGGTAACTGGGGGAGTTCAGTGAAGTAGGGCAGTGTGGGAGGGCAGTGGAGTTGCGAGGGGAGTTGGGAGGGGAGTGGGGGAGTTGAGTTGGGGAGGTGTGTGGGGGAGGGGAGTGGAGGAGGGGAGTGGGGAAGGGTGTGGGGGGGGTTGATGTGGGAAGGGAGTGTGGGAGGGGAGTTGGGGAGGGGAGTTGGGGTGGGGAGTTGGGCAGGGGCGTGGGGTAGGGGAGTGGGGTATGGGAGTTGGGGAGGGGAGTGGAGGAGGGGCGTGCGGTAGGGGAGTGGGGTAGGGGAATGTGGGAGGGGAGTTGGGGAGGGGAGTTGGGGAGGTGAGTTGGGGAGGTGAGTGTGGGAGGGGAGTTGGTTAGGTGAGTGGGGAGAGGAGTTGGGGAGGGGAGTAGGGGTTGGGTGAAGGGGAGGGGAGTTGGGGAGGGGAGTGGGGTGTTGGAGTGGTGGAAGGGAGTGGGTTAGGGGAGTGTGGGAGGGGAGTGGTGGAGAGGTGTGGGGGAGGGGAGTGAGGGTGGGGAGGGCAGTGAGGAGGTGGAGGAAAGGGGAGTGAGGCAGGGGAGTGGGGTAGGCGAGGGCAGTGTGGATTTGGCGGGAAGGGGAATGGGGGTGGGTAATGGGGAGGGGAGTGGGGGAGGGGTGTTTGTTAGGTAAGTGGGGTCGGGGAGTGGGGGAGGAGAGTGAGGTAGATGTATGGGGGAGGGGATTGAGGTAGTGGAATGGGGCGGGGAGTGGGGTAGTGTAGTGGGGGTGATAACTGCGGGAGTGGAGTGAGGTAGGGCAGTGTGGGAGGGGAGTGGAGTGGGGAGGGGAGTTGGGAGGGTTGTGGGGAGGTGAGTGTGGGAGGGGAGTGGGGGAGGGGAGTTGGGGAGTGGGGGAGGGGAGTGGGGGAGGCGAGTGGGGGAGGCGGGTGGGTGTGGAAAGTGGGGGAGGGGAGTGGGGAGGGGAGTGGGGGAGGTTAGTGTGGGAGGGGAGTGTGGGAGGGGAGTTGGGGTGGGGAGTGAGGGAGGGGAGTTGGGGAGGGGTTTTGGGGAGGGGTGTTGGGGAGGGGCGAGGGGTAAGGGAGTGGGGAATGGGAGTTGGTGAGGGGAGTGGGGGAGGGGAGTGCGGGGGTGGATTTGGGTATGTGAGTGGGGTAGGGGAGTGGGGGAGGGGAGTGGGGGAGGGGACTGGGGGAGGGCTGTGAGGTGCGGTTTGGGGGAGGGGATTGAGGTAGTGGAATCGGGGAGGGGAGTGGAGGAGTGTTGTGGGGAATGGTAGTGGGGTAGGGGTGTGGAGATGGGGAGTGGGGGTGCAGAGTGGTGTCAGAGAGTGTAGTTGGGGTGGGATCTAAGGAGGTGCAGGGAAGGGGAGTGGGGAGGGGAGTTGGGTATGGGAGTGCAGTGAGGAGGAAGAGGGGAGGGGAGTTGGGGAGGGCAGTTGGAGAGGGAAGTGGGGTAGGGGAGTCGGGGAGGCGAGTGCTGTCGGGAGTGGGATAGGGGAGTGTTGGAGGGGAGTTGGGAAGGGGAGTGGGGTGTTGGAGTGGTGAAAGGGAGTGGGTAGAGGAGTGGGGTAGGGGAGTGGGAGAGGGGAGTGAGGAGGGGAGTGAGGGAGGGGAGGGGAGTGGGGGAGGGGAGGGCAGTGAGGAGGTGGAGGAAAGGGGAGTGAGGCAGGGGAGTGAGGTAGGGGAGTGGGGTAGGGGAGGGCAGTGAGGATTTGGCGGGATGTCGAGTGGGGGAGGGTAATGGGGAGGGGAGTTGGGGAGGGGCGTTGGTTAAGTGAGTGGTGTAGGGGAGTGGGGGAGGGGAGTGAGGTAGTGGAATGGGGGAAGGAAGTGGGGGAGGGGAGTGGGGTAGGTAAGTGTGGGCTGTAACTGTCGGAGTGGAGAGAGGTAGGGCAGTGTGGGAATGGAGTGGAGTGGGGGATTGGGGTAGGGGAGGGCAGTGAGGAGGTGGAGGGAAGGGGAGTGATGTGGGGAGTGAGAGAGGCGGTGGCATAGGGGAGCTGGGTAGGGGAGGGCAGTGAGGAGGTGGAGAGAAGGGGAGTGGGGGAGGGTATTGGGGTCAGAGAGTTGGTGAGCGGAGTTGGTTAGGGGAGTGGGTTACAGATGCGGTGTCGGGGAGTGGGGTAGGGTAGTAAGGGGGTGAGTGGGGTAGGGGTGTGGGGGAGGCATGTGGGGTCGTGGAGTGTGGTAGGGGAGTTGTGGAGGGGAGTGCGATAGGGGAGTGGGGGAGTGGAGTGTGTTAGGGGAGTGGGGTAGGGGAGTGGGGAAGGGTAGTGGGGATTGGAGTGTGGTCAGGGAGGGCAGTGAAGAGGTGCTGGGAAGCGGAGAGGTGGACGGGAGTGGGGGAGGGGAGTGGCGGAGGGGGTGGGGTATGGGAGTGGGGTAGGGGAATGGGGAAGGAAAGTGGGGAAGTGGAGTTGGGGAGGGGAGTGAGTTAGGGGAGTGGGGTAGGGGAGCGCAGTGAGGAGGTGGAGGGAAGGGGCGTCGGGGAGTAGAGTGGGGGATGTGTCTGGGGTAGGGGAGTTGGGTAGTGGAGGGCAGAGAGGATGTGGAGGGAAGGGGAGTGGGGAGGGGTAGGGGAGCGGAGTGGGGTAGGGGAGAGGGGTAGGGGAGTGGTGTCGGATATTGGGGTGGGGTAGCGGAGTGGGGTAGGGGAGTGGGGTATGGGTGTGGTAACGGGGGGTTGGGTAGGGGATTCGGGTAGGGGAGTTGTGAAGGGGAGTGCGGTAGCTGTGTGGGGTAGGGTAGTGGGGGATGGGATTATGGTAGGGGAGGGCAGTGAGGAGGTGCAGGGAAGCGGAGTGGTGGACGGGAGGGGAGTGGGGGTGTGGTTAGGGGAGTGGGGGAGGGGTTGGGGTCGGGGAGTGGGGGAGTGGAGTGGGGGAGGGGAGTGGGGGAGGGGAGTGGGGGAGGGGAGTGCGGTAGGGGTTTTGGGGTAGGGGATTTGGGGAGGGGAGGGGAGTGGGGTAGAGGAGTGGGGAGGTGTGTGGGGGAGGTTAGTGTGATAGGGGAGTGAGGGAGCGGAGTGGGGGAGGGGAGTGTGTGGGAGGGGAGGGTGGGAGGAGTGCTGGGGAGGGTAGTGGGGTAAGGGAGTGATGGAGGGGAGTTGGGGAGGCGAGTGGGGGAGGGGAGTTGAGGAGGGGTGTGGGGGAGGGGAGTGGGGGTGAGGAGTGGAGTAGGGGAGGGGGTATGGGGTGTAGAGTAGGGGAGTGGGGGAGGGGAGTGTGGGAGGGGAGTAGAGTCGGGGTGTGGGTATGGGATTAGGCGAGGGGAGTGGGGGTGGAGAGTTGTGGAGGGGAGTTGTGGATGGGAGTTGGGGAGTGGAGTGCGGTAAGGGATTGGGTAGGGGAGTGTGTGAGGGGAGTTGAGGCAAGGAGTGGGGGAGAGGAGTGGTGGAGGGGTGTTGCAAAGAGGAGAGGGGAGGGGAGTGGGGGCGGGGAGTGCGGGTGTGGAGTGGTGTAGGGGAGTGGGATAGGGTAGTGATGTAGGGGAGTGGGAGAGGGGAGTGGTAGAGGGGAGTGGGGTAGGGGAGTGAGGGAGGGGAGCGCAGTGAGGAGGTTGAGGGAAGGGGAGTGGGGGAGTGGAGTGGGGGAGGTGTCTGGGGTAGGGGAGTTGGGAAGTGGAGGGCAGTGAGTAGGTGGAGGTAAAGGGAGTGGTGGAGAAGTGTGGGGTAGGAGAGTTGGGGAGCAGAGTGGGGTAGGGGAGTGGGGTAGGGGTGTGATGTCGGGGAGTGGGGTAGGGGAGTGGGGTAGGGGAGTGTGGGAGGGGAGTGTGGTAGGGGTTTGGTGCAGGGGTTTGGGTAGGGGAGTCGGGTAGGAGAGTTGTGGAAGGGAGAGCAGTAGGCGAGTGGGGGAGTGGAGTGGGGAGGGTAGTGGTGGATGGGATTGGGGGATGGGAGTAGGGGAGGGGAGAGCGGTAGGGGATTTGGGGTAGGGGAATGGGGAGGGGAGTGGGGGAGGGGAGTGGGGGAGTGGAGTGAGGAGGGGCGTGGGGGTGTGGTGTGGGGGGGAGTGGGGGAGTGGAGTGCGGAGGGGAGTGTGGGAGGAGAGTTGGGGAGGGTAGTGGGGTAGGGGAGTGAGGGAGGGGAGTTGGGGAGGGGAGTTGGGGAGGGGAGTGGGGGAGGGGAGTGGGGGAGGTGAGTGAGGGAGGGGAGTTGAGGAGGGGTGTGGGGGAGGGGAGTGGGGAAGGGGAGTGGGGTAGGGGTGTGGTGTTGGGTATTGGGGTGGGGGAGCGGAGTGGGGTCGGGGAGTGGGGTATGGGTGTGGTAACGGGGGGTTGGGTAGGGGAGTCGGGTAGGGGAGCTGTGAAGGGGAGTGCGGTAGCTGAGTGGGGGAGGGTAGTGGGGGATGGGAGTGTGGTAGGGGAGGGCAGTAAGGAGGTGCAGGGAAGCGGAGTGGTGGACGGGAGGGGAGTGGGGGAGGGGTTAGGGGAGTGGGGGAAGGGTTGGGGTAGGGGAGTGGGGGAGGGGAGTGGGGGAGGGGAGTGGGGGAGGGGAGTGCGGTTATGGTTTTGGGGTACGGGATTTGGGAAGGGGAGGGGAGCGGGGGAGGGGAGTGGGGAGGTGTGTGGGGGAGGTTAGGGTGGTAGGGGAGTGGGGTGCGGAGTGGGGGAGGGGTGTGTGTGGGATTTGATTGTGGGGGGGAGAGTTGGGGAGGGTAGTGGAGAAGGGGAGTGATGGAGGGGAGTTGGGGAGGGGAGTGGGGGAGGGGAGTTGAGGAGGGGTGTGGGGGAGGGGAGTGGGCGAGGGGAGTGGATTAGGGGAGTGGGGTATGGGATTAGGCGAGGGGCGTGGGGGATGAGAGTTGGGGAGGGGAGTTGGGGAGTGGAGTGGGTAGGGTGTGGTGTAGGGGAGTGGGGGAGGAGAGTTGAGGCAGGGAGTGGGGAGAGGAGTGGGGGAGAGGAGTGGGGGACGGATATGGTGGATGGGTTGTGGTGGAGGGGAGTGGTGGAGGGGAGTGGGGGAGGGGATTGGGGGAGGGGAGTGGAGTCGGGGTTTGGGGGATGGGATTAGGCGAGGGGAGTGGGGGAGGAAAGTTTGGGAGGGAGTTGGGGAGGGGAGTTGGGGAGTGGAGTGGGGTAGGGGTTTGGGGTAGGGGAGTGGGGGAGGGGAGTTGTGGCAGGGAGTGGGGGAGAGGAGTGTGGGAGGGGTGTTGCAGAGAGGAGAGGTGAGGAGAGTGGGGTAGTGGTGTGGGGGAGGGGAGTGGGGGAGGGGAGTGCGTGTGTGGAGTGGTGTAGGGGAGTGGCATAGGGTAGTGATGTAGGGGAGTGGGAGAGGGGAGTGGGAGAGGGGAGTGGGTGAGGGGAGTGGGGTAGGGGAGTGAGGGAGGGGAGCGCAGTGCGGAGGTGGATGGAAGGGGAGTGGGGGAGTGGAAAGGGGGAGGTGGCTGGGGTAGGGAATTTGGGTAGTGGAGGGCAGTGTGGAGGTGGAGGGAAAGGGAGTGGGGAGGAGTCTGGGATAGGACAGTTGGGGAACGGAGTGGGGTAGGGGAGGGGAGTTGGAGAGGGACGTGGGGTAGGCGAGTCGGGGAGGGGAGTGGGGTGGGGAGTGGGATAGGGGAGTGAGGGAAGGGAGTTGGGGAGGGGAGTGGGGTGAGGGAAGGGAGTTGGGGAGGGGAGTGGGGTGAGGGGGAGGGGCGTGGTGGAGGGGAGTGGGGGAGGGGAGTGTGGAAGGGGAGTGGGGGAGGGAGGGCAGTGAGGAGGTGGAGGAAAGGGGAGTGAGGCAGGGGAGTGGGGTAGGGGAGGGCAGTGAGGATTTGGCGGTAAGTGGAGTGGGGGAGGGTAATGGGGAGGGGAGTGCGGGTGGTGTGTGGGTTAGGTGAGTGGGGTTGGGGAGTGTGGGAGGGGCGTGAGGTAGATGTATGGGTGAGGGGATTGAGGTAGTGGAATGGGGGAAGGGAGTGGGGGAGGGGAGTGGGGTAGGGTAGTGGGGGCGGTAACTGGGGGAGTGGAGTGAAGTCGGGCAGTGTGGGAGGGGAGTGGAATGGGGAGGGGAGTTGGGAGGGGAGTGGGGTGGTCAGTGTGGGAGGGGGTGTGGATGGGAGTTGGGGAGTGGGGGAGGGGAGTGGGGGAGGTTAGTGTGGGAGGGGAGTGGGGGAGGTTAGTGTGGGAGGGGAGTTGGTTAGTGAGTGGGGTAGGGGAGTGGGGGAGGGGAGTGGGGAGGGGAGTGGGGGAGGTTAGTGTGGGAAGGGGAGTTGGGGAGGGGAGTGAGGGAGGGTAGTTGGGGAGGGGGGTTGGGGAGGGGAGTTGGGGAGGGGAGTTGGTGAGGGGCGTGGGGTAGGGGAGTGGGGGATGGGATTTTGTGAGGGGTGTTGGGGAAGGGAGTTGGGGAGGTGAGTTGCGGTAGGGGAGTGGGGGAGGGTTGTGAGGTAGGGTTATGGGCGAGGGGATAGAAGTAGTGGAATGGGGAGGGGAGTGGGGGTGGGGTGAAGGGGAGGGGTGTTGGCGAGGGGAGTGGGGTGTTGGAGTGGTGGAAGGGAGTGGTGTAGCGGAGTGGGGGAGGGGAGTGGTGGTGGGGAGGGCAGTGAGGAGGTGGAGGAAAGGGGAGTGAGGCAGTGGAGTGGGGTAGGCGAGGGCAGTGTGGATTTGGCGGGAAGGGGAATGGGGAGGGTCATGGGGAGGGAAGTGGGGGAGCGGTATGGGTTATGTGAGTGGGGTAGGGGAGTGGGGGAGGAGAATGCGGTAGGTGTATGGGGGAGGGGATTGAGGTAGTGGAATGGGGAGGGGAGTGGGGTAGGGTAGTGGGGGCGGTAACTGGGGGAGTGGAGTGAGGTAGGGCAGTGTGGGAGGGGAGTGGAGTGGGGGAGGGGAGTTAGGAGGGGTGTGGGGAGGTTAGTGTGGGAGGGGAGTGGGGGAGGGGAGTTGGGGAGTGGGGGAGGGGAGTGGGGGAGGCGAATGGGGAAGGGGAGTGTGGGAGGGGAGTGGGGTGGTGAGTGGGGGAGGTTAGTGTGAGAGGGGAGTGTGGGAGGGGAGTGGGGAGGGGAGTGGGGGAGGTTAGTGTGGGAGGGGAGTGTGGGAGTGGAGTTGGGGTGGGGAGTGAGGGAGGGGAGTTGGGGAGGGGTGTTGGGGAGGGGTGTTGGTTAGGGGCGTGCGGTAGGGGAGTGGGGTAGGGGAAGGTGGGAGGGGAGTGGGGAGGGGAGTGAGGTAGATGTATGGGGAGGGGATTTAGGTAGTGGAATGGGGGAAGGGAGTGGGGAAGGGGAGTGGGGTAGGTTAGTGGGGGCGGTAACTGGGGGAGTGGAGTGAGGTAGGGCAGTGTGTGAGGGGAGTGGAGTGGGGGATTGGAGTGGGGGATTGGGGTAGGGGAGTGCAGTGAGGAGGTGGAGGAAGGGGAGTGACGAGGGGAGTGAGAGAGGCGGTGGCGTAGGGGAGCTGGTTCGGGGAGGGCAGTGAGGAGGTGGAGAGAAGGGGAGTGGGGGAGGGTATTGGGGTCAGAGAGTTGGGGAGCGGAGTTGGGTAGGGGAGTGGGTTACAGATGTGGTCTCGGGGAGTGGGGTACGGGAGTGTAGTAGCGGAGTGGGGTAGGGTAGTAAGGGGGCGAGTGGGGAAGGGGTGTGGGGGAGGCATGTGGGGTCATGGAGTGTGGTAGGGGAGTTGTGGAGGGGAGTACCGTAGGGGAGTGGGGGAGTGGAGTGTGCTCAGGGATGGATTGAAGAGGTGCTGGGAAGCGGAGAGGTGGACGGGAGTGGGGGAGGGGAGTGGGGGAGGGGGTGGGGTAGGGGAGTGGGGAAGGGTAGTGGGGATTGGAGTGTGGTCAGGGAGGGCAGTGAAGAGGTGCTGGGAAGCGGAGAGGTGGACGGGAGTGGGGGAGGGGAGTGGGGGAGGGGGTGGGGTATGGGAGTGGGGTAGGGGAATGGGGAAGGAAAGTGGGGTAGTGGAGTTGGGGAGGGGAGTGAGTTAGGGGAGTGGGGTCGGGGAGCGCAGTGAGGAGGTGGAGGGAAGGGGCGTCGGGGAGTAGAGTGGGGGATGTGTCTGGGGTAGGGGAGTTGGGTAGTGGAGGGCAGAGAGGATGTGGAGGGAAGGGGAGTGGGGAGGGGTAGGGGAGCGGAGTGGGGTAGGGGAGAGGGGTAGGGGAGTGGTGTCGGATATTGGGGTGGGGTAGCGGGGGGTTGGGTAGGGGATTCGGGTAGGGGAGTTGTGAAGGGGAGTGCGGTAGCTGTGTGGGGTAGGGTAGTGGGGGATGGGATTATGGTAGGGGAGGGCAGTGAGGAGGTGCAGGGAAGCGGAGTGGTGGACGGGAGGGGAGTGGGGGTGTGGTTAGGGGAGTGGGGGAGGGGTTGGGGTCGGGGAGTGGGGGAGTGGAGTGGGGGAGGGGAGTGGGGGAGGGGAGTGGGGGAGGGGGGTGCGGTAGGGGTTTTGGGGTAGGGGATTTGGGGAGGGGAGGGGAGTGGGGTAGAGGATTGGGGAGGTGTGTGGGGGAGGTTAGTGTGATAGGGGAGTGAGGGAGCGGAGTGGGGGAGGGGAGTGTGTGGGAGGGGAGGGTGGGAGGAGTGCTGGGGAGGGTAGTGGGGTAAGGGAGTGATGGAGGGGAGTTGGGGAGGCGAGTGGGGGAGGGGAGTTGAGGAGGGGTGTGGGGGAGGGGAGTGGGGGTGAGGAGTGGAGTAGAGGAGGGGGTATGGGGTGTAGAGTAGGGGAGTGGGGGAGGGGAGTGTGGGAGGGGAGTAGAGTCGGGGTGTGGGTATGAGATTAGTCGAGGGGAGTGGGGGTGGAGAGTTGTGGAGGGGAGTTGTGGATGGGAGTTGGGGAGTGGAGTGCGGTAAGGGATTGGGTAGGGGAGTGTGGGAGGGGAGTTGAGGCAAGGAGTGGGGGAGAGGAGTGGGGGAGGGGTGTTGCAGAGAGGAGAGGGGAGGGGAGTGGGGGAGAGGAGTGCGGGTGTGGAGTGGTGTAGGGGAGTGGGATAGGGTAGTGATGTAGGGGAGTGGGAGAGGGGAGTGGGGTAGGGGAGTGAGGGAGGGGAGCGCAGTGAGGAGGTTGAGGGAAGGGGAGTGGGGGAGTGGAGTGGGGGAGGTGTCTGGGGTAGGGGAGTTGGGAAGTGGAGGGCAGTGAGTAGGTGGAGGGAAAGGGAGTGGTGGAGAAGTGTGGGGTAGGAGAGTTGGGGAGCAGAGTGGGGTAGGGGAGTGGGGTAGGGGTGTGATGTCGGGGAGTGGGGTAGGGGAGTGGGGTAGGGGAGTGTGGGAGGGGAGTGTGGTAGGGGTTTGGTGCAGGGGTTTGGGTAGGGGAGTCGGGTAGGAGAGTTGTGGAAGGGAGAGCAGTAGGCGAGTGGGGGAGTGGAGTGGGGAGGGTAGTGGTGGATGGGATTGGGGGATGGGAGTAGGGGAGGGGAGAGCGGTAGGGGATTTGGGGTAGGGGAATGGGGAGGGGAGTGGGGGAGGGGAGTGGGGGAGTGGAGTGAGGAGGGGCGTGGGGGTGTGGTGTGGGGGGAGTGGGGGAGTGGAGTGCGGAGGGGATTGCGGGAGGAGAGTTGGGGAGGGTAGTGGGGTAGGGGAGTGAGGGAGGGGAGTTGGGGAGGGGAGTTGGGGAGGGGAGTGGGGGAGGGGAGTGGTGGAGGGGAGTGAGGGAGGGGAGTTGAGGAGGGGTGTGGGGGAGGGGAGTGGGGAAGGGGAGTTGAGTAGGGGTGTGGAGTAGGGGAGTGGAGTATGGGATTCGGTGAGGGGAGTGGGGGAGGAGAGTTGGGGCGGGGAGTTGGGGAGTGGAGTGGGGTAGGGGTGTGGAGTAGGGCTGTGGAGTAGGGGTGTGGGGAGGAGAGTTGAGGCAGGGTGTGGTGGAGAGGAGTGGGTTAGAGGAGATAGGGAGGGGTGTTGTGGAGTGGTGTGGGGGAGGGGAGTGGGGAATGGGAGTGGGGGATGGGAGTTGGGGAGTGGAGTGGAGTAGGGGAGTGTGGTATGGGATTATGAGAGGCGAGCGGGGGAGGAGAGTTGGGGTGGGGAGTTGGTGAGGGGCGTTGGGGGGGAGTTGGGGAGTGGAGTGAGGTCGGGGTGTGGTGATAGGGGGTTGGGTTGGGGAGTTGGGTAGGGGAGTAGTCGAGGGGTGTGGAGTAGGGGAGTGGGGTATGGGATTGGGCGAGGGGAGTGAGTGAGGAGAGTTGGGGAGGGGAGTTGGGGAGGGGAGTTGGGGAGTGGTGTGTGGTAGGGGAGTGGGGGAGGGGAGTTGAGGCAGGGAGTGGGGGAGAGGAGTGGGGGAGGGGTGTTGCAGAGAGGAGAGGGGAGGAGAGTGGGG
Source organism: Heterodontus francisci (assembly GCF_036365525.1). NCBI lineage: Eukaryota > Metazoa > Chordata > Chondrichthyes > Heterodontiformes > Heterodontidae > Heterodontus > Heterodontus francisci. The sequence continues at coordinate 1,156,675 of NW_027140578.1, read as the reverse complement.
TAGAGGAGTGGGGGAGGCGTGTGGGGGAGGGGAGTGCAGGTGTGGAGTGGGGTAGGGGAGTGGGCTAGGGTAGTGATGTAGGGGAGTGGGAGAGGGGAGTGGGGGAGGGGTGTGGGGTAGGGGAGTGAGGTAGGGGAGCGGGGTAGGGGAGTGAGGGAGGGGTGCGGAGTGGGGTAGGGGAGTGGAGGGAAGGGGAGTGGGGGAGTGGAATGGGGGAGGTGTCTGGGGAGGGGAATTGGGGAGCGGAGTGGGGTAGGGGAGTGGGGTAGGGGTGTGGTGATAGGGGGTTGGGTTGGGGAGTCGGGTAGGGGAGTAGTCGAGGGGTGTGGAGTAGGGGAGTGGGGTATGGGATTAGGCGAGGGGAGTGAGTGAGGAGAGTTGGGGAGGGGAGTTGGGGAGGGGAGTTGGGGAGTGGTGTGTGGTAGGGGAGTGGGGGAGGGGAGTTGAGGCAGGGAGTGGGGGAGAGGAGTGGGGGAGGGGTGTTGCAGAGAGGAGAGGGGAGGAGAGTGGGGTAGAGGAGTGGGGGAGGCGTGTGGGGGAGGGGAGTGCAGGTGTGGAGTGGGGTAGGGGAGTGGGCTAGGGTAGTGATGTAGGGGAGTGGGAGAGGGGAGTGGGGGAGGGGAGTGGGGTAGGGGAGTGAGGGAGGGGAGCGGGGTAGGGGAGTGAGGGAGGCGAGCGGAGTGGGGTAGGGGAGTGGAGGGAAGGGGAGTGGGGGAGTGGAATGGGGGAGGTGTCTGGGGAGGGGAATTGGGGAGCGGAGTGGGGTAGGGGAGTGGGGTAGGGGAGTGTGATAGGGGTGTAGTGCCGGGGTTTGGGTAGGAGAGTCGGGTAGGGGAGTCGGGTAGGGGAGTTGTGGAGGGGAGAGCAGTAGGCGAGTGGGCGAGTCGAGTGGAGTGGGGTAGGGATGTGGGGGAGAGTAGTGGTGGATGAGATTGGGGGATGGGGTTGGGGGATGGGAGTGGGGGAGGGGAGTGGGGGAGGGGATTTGTGGTAGGGGAATGTGGAGGGGAGTGGGGGAGGGGAGTGGGGGAGTTGAGTGGGGGAGGGGAGTGAGGGAGGGGAGTTGGGGAGTTGAGTGGGAGAGGGGAGTGTGGGAGGAGAGTGGGGGAGGGGAGTTGGGGAGGGGAGTGGGGGAGGGGAGTGGGGGAGGGGAGTGGGGGAGTGGAGTTATGAGGGGAGTGTGGGAGGAGAGTTGGGGAGGGTAGTGGGGTAGGGGAGTGAGGGAGGGGAGTTGGGGAGGGGAGTTGGGGAGGGGAGTGGGGGAGGGGAGTGAGGGAGGGGAGTTGAGGAGGGGTGTGGGGGAGGAGAGTGGTGGAGGAGAGTGGGAGAGGGGAGTGGTTGAGGGAAGTGGGAAGGGGAGTGGGGAGGGGAGTGGGGTAGGGGAGGGGTATGGGGTAGCGGAGTGGTGGGGCTAGTGGGGGAGCAGAGTGGCATAGGGGAGTGGTGTAAGGGAGGGGTGAAAGGAGGTGGAGGGAAGGGGTGTTGGGGAGGTGAGTTGGGGAGGGGCGTGGGGTAGGGCAGTGCGGTAGGGGAGTGGGGGTGGATAGTGGGAGGGGCGTTGAGGAGGGGAGCTGGGGAGGAGAGTGGGGGAGGGGAGTGGGGGAGGGGAGTGGGGGAGGGGAGTGGGGGAGGGGTGTGGGGGAGGTTTGTGGGGGAGGAGAGTGGGGGAGGGGAGTGGTTGATGGAAGTGGGGAGGGGAGTTGGGAGGGGAGTGGGGGAAGGTAGTGGGGGCGGTAACTGGGGGAGTGGAGTGAGGTAGGGTAGTGGGGTAAGGGAGTGGGGAGGGGAAATGTGAGGTGGAGTGGGGGAGCGGGGATGGGGAGTGGAGTGGTGCAGGGGAGTGGGGGAGGGCAGTGCGGTAGGGGAGTTGGGGAGCGTAGTTGTGTAGGGGAGTGAGGGAGGGGCGTTGGGGAGGGGAGCGGGGGAGGGGAGTGAGGGAGGAGATTGGGGGACAGGGGGTGGATTAGGGGAGTGGTGTAGGTGAGTGGGGGTGGGAAGAGTGTACGGGAGTTTTGGAGGGGAGTGGGGTAAGGGAGGGGAGTGAGGTAAGGGAGTGGTGGGGCTAGTGGGGGAGCAGAGTGGTGTAGGGGAGTGGAGTTGGGGAGGGATGTAAGGAGGTGGAGGGTAGGGGAGTTGGGGAGGGGAGTTGGGGAGGGGCGTGGGGGAGGGGAGTTTGGGAGGGGCGTGAGGGAGGGGAGTGGGGGAGGGGAGTGCGGGTGGGGAGTGGGGAGGGCGTCTGGTAGGGAGTTTGTGAGGGAAGTGCAGTGGGGTAGGGGAGTGGAGGAGGGGGTGGGGGTGCAGAGTGGTGTCGGGGAGTGTGGTAGTGATGGGCTGTAAGGAGGTGGAGGGAAGGGGAGTTGGGTAGGGGGCAGTGAGGAGATGGAGGGAAGGGGAGTGGGAGAGGGGAATGGGGAGAGGAGTGGGGGAGGGGAGTGGAGGAGGGGAGTGGGGGAGGGGTGTGTGTCATGTGAGTGGGGTAGGGGAATGGGGGAATGGAGTGTGGTAGGGATATGGGGTGGGGAGTGAGGTAGGGGAATAGAGAGGGTAGTGGTGGAGGGAAGTGTGGAGGGGAATGGGGAGGGGAGTGGGGTAAGCTCGTGGGGGCAGTAACTTGGGGCGTGGAGTGAGGTAGGGCAGTGGGGGAGGAGAGTGGGGTAGGGGTGGTCAGTGATGAGGTGGAATGAAGGGGCGTGACGTGGGGAGTGGGGGAGGGCAGTGGCTTAGGGGAGTTGGGTACTGGAGTGCAGTGAGGAGGTGGAGGGAAGGGGAGTGGGGTAGGAGATCTGGGTAGGGGAGTATGGGAGGGGTGTGAGGTAGGGGATTGGCGACGGGACTAGCGTAGTGGTTTGGCGTAGGGGAGTGGGGTAGGGGAGTGAGGTAGGGGTGTGGGGAAGGGGAGTGGGGTAGGGGAGTGATGTAAGAAGGTGGAGGGAAGGTGAGTTGGGTAGGGAAGTTGGGGAGGGGCGTGGCGGAGGTTAGTGTTCGAGGGGAGTGGGGGAGGGGAGTGGGGGAGGGGAGTTGGGGTGGGGAGTGATGTAGGGGAGTTGGGGAGGGGAGTGGGGGAGTGGAGTGGGGGCGGAGAGTGGGGGAGGGCAGTGCGGTAGGGGAATTGGGGAGGGTAGTGTTGTAGGGGAGTGACGGAGGGACTTTGGGGAGGGGAGTGGGGGAGGGGAGTGAGGGAGGGGAATTGTGGTTGGGGAATGTGGAGGGGAGTGGGGGAGGGGAGTGGGGGAGTTGAGTGGGGGAGGGGAGTGTGGGAGGGGAGTTGGGGGAGTTGAGTGGGAGAGGGGAGTGTGGGAGGAGAGTGGGGGAGGGGAGTTGGGGAGGGGAGTGGGGGAGGGGAGTGGGGGAGGGGAGTGGGGGAGTGGAGTTATGAGGGGAGTGTGGGAGGAGAGTTGGGGAGGGTAGTGGGGTAGGGGAGTGAGGGAGGGGAGTTGGGGAGGGGAGTTGGGGAGGGGAGTGGGGGAGGGGAGTGAGGGAGGGGAGTTGAGGAGGGGTGTGGGGGAGGAGAGTGGTGGAGGAGAGTGGGAGAGGGGAGTGGTTGAGGGAAGTGGGAAGGGGAGTGGGGAGGGGAGTGGGGGAAGGTAGTGCGGGCGGTAACTGGGGGAGTTGAGTGAGGTAGGGTAGTGGGGTAGGGGAGTGGGGAGGGGAGTGGGGAGAGGATATGGGGAGTGGCGTGGGGGTGCGGGGTTGTGGAGTGGAATGGGGGTGGGGACTGGGGGAGGGCAGTGCGGTAGGGGAGTTGGGGAGGGTAGTTGTGTAGGGGAGTGAGGGAGGGGCGTTGGGGAGGGGAGTGGGGGAGGGGAGTGAGGGAGGAGATTGGGGGACAGGGGGTGGATTAGGGGAGTGGTGTAGGTGAGTGGGGGTGGGAGAGGGTACGGGAGTTTTGGAGGGTAGTGGGGTAGGGGAGGGGTATGGGGTAGGGGAGTGGTGGGGCTAGTGGGGGAGCAGAGTGGCATAGGGCAGTGGTGTAAGGGAGGGCTGAAAGGAGGTGGAGGGAAGGGGTGTTGGGGAGGTGAGTTGGGGAGGGGCGTGGGGTAGGGCAGTGCGGTAGGGGAGTGGGGGTGGATAGTGGGAGGGGCGTTGAGGAGGGGAGCTGGGGAGGAGAGTGGGGGAGGGGAGTGGGGGAGGGGAGTGGGGGAGGTGTGTGGGGGAGGTTTGTGGGGGAGGAGAGTGGGGGAGGGGAGTGGTTGAGGGAAGTGGGGAGGGGAGTTGGGAGGGGAGTTGGGGGAAGGTAGTGGGGGCGGTAACTGGGGGAGTGGAGTGAGGTAGGGTAGTGGGGTAGGGGAGTGGGGAGGGGAAATGTGAGGTGGAGTGGGGGTGCGGGGATGGGGAGTGGAGTGGTGCAGGGGAGTGGTGGAGGGCAGTGCGGTAGGGGAGTTGGGGTGCGTAGTTGTGTAGGGGAGTGAGGGAGGGGCGTTGGGGAGGGGAGCGGGGGAGGGGAGTGAGGGAGGAGATTGGGGGACAGTGGGTGGATTAGGGGAGTGGTGTAGGTGAGTGGGGGTGGGAAGTGTGTACGGGAGTTTTGGAGGGGAGTGGGGTAAGGGAGGGGAGTGAGGTAGGGGAGTGGTGGGGCTAGTGGGGGAGCAGAGTGGTGTAGGGGAGTGGAGTTGGGGAGGGATGTAAGGAGGTGGAGGGTAGGGGAGTTGGGGAGGGGAGTTGGGGAGGGGCGTGGGGGAGGGGAGTTTGGGAGGGGCATGAGGGAGGGGAGTGGGGGAGGGGAGTGCGGGTGGGGAGTGGGGAGGGCGTCTGGTAGGGAGTTTGTGAGGGAAGTGCAGTGGGGTAGGGGAGTGGAGGAGGGGGTGGGGGTGCAGAGTGCTGTCGGGGAGTGTGGTAGTGATGGGCTGTAAGGAGGTGGAGGGAAGGGGAGTTGGGTAGGGGGCAGTGAGGAGATGGAGGGAAGGGGAGTGGGAGAGGGGAATGGGGAGGGGAGTGGGGGAGGGGAGTGGGGGAGGGGAGTGGGGGAGGGGTGTGTGTCATGTGAGTGGGGTAGGGGAATGGGGGAATGGAGTGTGGTAGGGATATGGGGTGGGGAGTGAGGTAGGGGAATAGAGAGGGTAGTGGTGGAGGGAAGTGTGGAGGGGAATGGGGAGGGGAGTGGGGTAAGCTCGTGGGGGCAGTAACTTGGGGCGTGGAGTGAGGTAGGGCAGTGGGGGAGGAGAGTGGGGTAGGGGTGGGCAGTGATGAGGTGGAATGAAGGGGCGTGACGTGGGGAGTGGGGGAGGGCAGTGGCTTAGGGGAGTTGGGTACTGGAGTGCAGTGAGGAGGTGGAGGGAAGGGGAGTGGGGTAGGAGATCTGGGTAGGGGAGTATGGGAGGGGTGTGAGGTAGGGGATTGGCGACGGGACTAGCGTAGTGGAATGGCGTAGGGGAGTGGGGTAGGGGAGTGAGGTAGGGGTGTGGGGAAGGGGAGTGGGGTAGGGGAGTGATGTAAGAAGGTGGAGGGAAGGTGAGTTGGGTAGGGAAGTTGGGGAGGGGCGTGGCGGAGGTTAGTGTTCGAGGGGAGTGGGGGAGGGGAGTGGGGGAGGGGAGTTGGGGTGGGGAGTGATGGAGGGGAGTTGGGGAGTGGAGTGGGGGAGTGGAGTGGGGGCGGAGAGTGGGGGAGGGCAGTGCGGTAGGGGAATTGGGGATCGTAGTGTTGTAGGGGAGTGAGGGAGGGACTTTGGGGAGGGGAGTGGGGGAGGGGAGTGAGGGAGGGGATTGGGGGACAGGGAGTGGGTTAGGGGAGTGGTGTAGGTGAGTGTGGGTGGGGAGAGGGTACGGGAGTTTTGGAGGGGAGTGGGGTAGGGGAGTGGTGGGGCTAGTGCGGGAGCAGAGTGGTGTAGGGGAGTAGGGTAGGGGAGTCATGTTAGGAGGTGGAGGGAAGGGGAGTTGGGGAGGAGAGTTGGGGAGTGGCGTGTGGTAGGGCATTGCGTTAGGGGAGAGGGGGAGGGGAGTTTGGGGAGGAAATTTGGGGAGGAGAGTGGGGGAGGGGATTGTGGCAGGGGAGTGGGGGAGGGGAGTGGGGGAGAGGAGTGGGGGAGGGGTGTGGGGGAGGGGTGTGGGGGAGGGGAGTTGGGGAGGCGCGGGGGTAGGGGTGTGTGGTAGGGGCGTGATGTAAGAGGTGGAGGGAAGGGGAGTTGGGGACGTGAGTTGGAGAGGGGCGTGGGGTAGGGCAGTGCGGTACTGGTTTGGGGGAGGGGAGTTGGGGAGTATAGTTGGGGAGGAGAGTGGGGGAGGAGAGTGGCGGAGGGGAGTGGGGGAGGGGAGTGGGGGAGGGGAGTGGGGGAGGGGAGGGGGGAGGGGAGTGGGGTAGGGCGTCTGGTAGGGAAGTGCGATGGGGTAGTGGGGTAGGGGATTGGAGGAGGGGGTGGGGGTGCAGAGTCGTGTCCGGGAGTGTGGTAGGGGTGGGCTGTAAGGAGGTGGAGGGAAGGGGAGTGGGGAGGGGAATTGGGTAGCGGGGCAGTGAGGAGATGGAGGGAAGGGGAGTGGGAGAGGGGAATGGGGGAGTGGAGTGGGGAGGGGTGTGTGTTAGGTAAGTGGGGTAGGTGGGTGAGGGTGGGGAGTGAGTTATGGGAATGGGGAGGGGAGAGGGGGAGGCAAGTGGGGAGGGGAGTGGGGAGGTGAGTGGGGGAAGGTAGTGGGGGCGGTTAATGTTGGAGTTGAGTTCGGAATGGCAGTGGGGGAGGGGAGTGGGGTAGGGGAGGGCAGTGATGGGGTGGAATGAAGGGGAGTAACGTGGGGAGTGGGGAGGGCAGTGGCGTAGGGGAGTTGGGTACTGGAGTGCAGTGAGGAGGTGGAGGGAAGGGGAGTGGGGTAGGGGAGTGGGGTAGGAGAGTGGCGGAGGGGAGTGGGGGAGGGGAGTGGGGGAGGGGAGGGGGGGAGGTGGTGGGGGAGGGGAGTGGGGTAGGGCGTCTGGTAGGGAAGTGCGATGGGGTAGTGGGGTAGGGGATTGGAGGAGGGGGTGGGGGTGCAGAGTCGTGTCCGGGAGTGTGGTAGGGGTGGGCTGTAAGGAGGTGGAGGGAAGGGGAGTGGGGAGGGGAATTGGGTAGCGGGGCAGTGAGGAGATGGAGGGAAGGGGAGTGGGAGAGGGGAATGGGGGAGTGGAGTGGGGAGGGGTGTGTGTTAGGTAAGTGGGGTAGGTGGGTGAGGGTGGGGAGTGAGTTATGGGAATGGGGAGGGGAGTGGGGGAGGGAGGTGGGGAGGGGAGTAGGGAGGGGAGTGGGGGAAGGTAGTGGGGGCGGTAACTGGGGGAGTGGAGTGAGGTAGGGCAGTGGGGGAGGGGTGTGGAGTAGGGGAGGGCAGTGATGGGGTGGAATGAAGGGGAGTAACGTGGGGAGTGGGGAGGGCAGTGGCGTAGGGGAGTTGGGTACTGGAGTGCAGTGAGGAGGTGGAGGGAAGGGGAGTGGGGTAGGGGAGTGGGGTAGGAGAGGTGGGTAAGGGAGTATGGGAGGGGTGTGAGGTAGGGGATTGGCGACGGGACTGGGGTAGTGGAATGAGGTAGGGCAGTGGGGTAGGGCAGTGGGGTAGGGGTGTTGTGGAGGGGAGTGCGGTTGGGGAGTGGGGGAGGGTAGTGGGGGATGGTAGTGTGGGATGGGAGTGTGATAGAGTAGGGCAGAGAGGAGGATGAGGTAAGCGGAATGGGGTAGGGGTTTGCGGTGGGGGAGTGGGCGAGGGGAGTTGGGAGGGGAATGGGGGTGGTTTGTGTGGGAGGGGAGTGGGGAGGGGATTTGGGGAGTGGGGGAGGGGATTGTGGGAGGCAAGTGGGGGAGGGGAGTGGGGAGGTGAGTGGGGGAGGTTAGTGTGGGAGGGGAGCGCGGGAGGCGAGTTGGGGTGGGGTGTGAGGGAGGGGAGTTGGGGAGGGGAGTTGGTGAGGCGCGGGGGTTCGGGGAGTGTGGTAGGTGTGTGATGTAAGGAGGTGGAGGGAAGGGGTGTTGGGGAGGGAAGTTGGGGAGGGGCGTGGGGTAGGGCAGGGCGGTATGGGAGTTAATGAGGAAAGTTGGGGAGGAGAGTGTGGGGAGGGGTGTGGGGGAGGGGAGTGGGATAGGTCGTCTGGTAGGGAAGTTTGGGAGGGAAGTGCGGTGGGGTAGTGGGTAGGGGAGTGGTGGAGTGGGTGGGGGTGCAGAGTGGTGTCGGGGAGAGTGGTAGGGGTGGGCTGTAAGGAGGTGGAGGGAAGGGGAGTGGGGAGGGGAGTTGGGTAGGGGGGCAGTGAGGAGATGGAGGGAAGGGGAGTGGGAGAGGGGAATGGGGGAGTGGAGTGGGGAGGGGTGTGTGTTAGGGAAGTGGGGTAGGGGAGTGGGGTGGGGAGTGAGGTAGGGGAATGGGGAGGGGAGAGGGGGAGGCAAGTGGGGAGGGGAGTGGGGAGGTGAGTGGGGGAAGGTAGTGGGGGCGGTTAATGTTGGAGTTGAGTTCGGAAAGGCAGTGGGGGAGGGGAGTGGGGTAGGGGAGGGCAGTGATGGGGTGGAATGAAGGGGAGTGCCATGGGGAGTGGGGGTGGGCAGTGGCGTAGGGGAGTTGGGTACTGGAGTGCAGTGAGGATGTGGAGGGAAGGGGAGTGGGGTAGGGGAGTGGGGTAGGAGATGTGGGTAGGGGAGTCTGGGAGGGGTGTGAGGTAGGGGATTGGCGACGGGACTGGGGGAGTGGAATGGGGTAGGGGAGTGGGGTAGGGGAGTGGGGTAGGGGAGTGGTGTAGGGGTGTTATGGAGGGGAGCGCGGTTGGGGAGTGGGGGAGGGTAGTGGGGGAGGGTAGTGTGGGATGGGAGTGTGGTGGAGTAGGGCAGTGAGGAGGTGGAGGTAAGCGGAGTGGGGTAGGGGTGTGGGGTGGGGAGTGGGCGAGGGGAGTTGGGAGGGGAGTGGGGGAGGTTAGTGTGGGAGGGGAGTGGAGGAGGGGAGTTGGGGTGGGGGGTGAGGGAGGGGAGTTGGGGATGGGAGTTGGGGAGGGGCGTGCGGTAGATGAGTGGGATAAGGGAATGGAGGAGGAGAGTGAGGGAGGGGAGTTGGGGAGGGGAGTGGGGGAGTGGAGTGAGGGAGGAGAGTTGAGGAGGGGTGTGGTGGAGCGGAGTGGGGGAGGGGAGTGGGGGAGGGGAGCGGAGTGGGGGAGGGGAGTGGGGGAGGGGAGTGGTGTAGGGGAGTGGGTGAAGTGAGTGGGGGAGGAAAGTTGGGGAGGGGAGTAGGGGAGTGGAGTTGGGGAGTGGAGTGGGGTAGGGGAGTGGGGTCGGGGAGTAGGGGAGGGGAGTTGGGGAGGGGCGTGGGGGAGGGGAGTGGGGGACAGGGAGTGGGTTAGGGGAGTGGCGTAGGTGAATGGGGGTGGGGAGAGTGTAGGGGAGTTTTGGAGGGGAGTGGGGGAAGGGGAGTGGGTGTGTAGTGGGGGAGCAGAGTGGTGTAGCGGAGTGGAGTAGGGGAGGGCTGTAAGGAGGTGGAGGGAAAGGGAGTTGGGGAGGGGCGTGGGGTAGGGCAGTGGGGGAGGGGAGTGGGGGAGGGGAGTTGGGGAAAGGAGTTGGGGAGGGCAGTTGGGGAGGGGAGTTGGGGAGGGGAGTGGGGAGGGGAGAGCGGATGGGAGGGCGGAGGGGAGAGGGGGAGCAGAGTGGAGTAGGGGAGTGGGGGAGGGGAGTGGGGGTGCAGAGTGGTGTCGCGGAGTGTGGTAGGGGTGGGCTGTAAGGAGGTGGAGGGAAGGGGAGAGGGGAGGGGAATGGGGAGGGGAGTGGCGGAGGGGTGTGTGTTAGGTGAGTGGGGTAGGGGAGTAATGGAGTGGAGTAGGGGCGTGGGGTATGGGAGTGAGGTAGGGGAATGTGGAGGGGAGTGGGGGAGGGAAGTGGGGAGGGGAGTGGGGGAGGGGAGTGGTGTAGGGTAGTTGGGGCGGTAACTGGGGGAGTGGAGTGAGGTAGGGCAATGGGCGTGGGCAGTGGCATAGGGGAGTTGGGTAGGGGAGGGCAGTGACGAGGAGAAGAAAGGGGAGTAGGGGAGGTGAGTGGGGGAGGGAAGTGAGTTAGGGGAGTTGGGTCGGGGAGTGGGATAGGGGAGCGAAGTGAGGAGGTGGAGGGAAGGGGAGTGGGGAGTGGAGTGGGGGATTTGTGTGGGGTAGGGGAGTTGGGTAGTGGAGGGCAGTGAGGAGGTGATGGGAAGGGGAGTGGGGGCGCGTCGTGGGGAAGGTGAGTTGGGGAGTGGAGTTGGGTAAGGGGGTGGGTTTGGGGTGTGGTGGAGCGAGTGGGGTAGGGGAGTGGGGTAGGGGGGTGGTGATGGGGAGTGGGGTCGGGGCGTGGGGTAGGGGAGTAGAGGAGGGGAGGGCGGTAGGGGAGTGGGGGAGTGGAGTGGGGTAGGGGCGTGGGGTAGGGGAGTGGGGTTGGGGAGTGAGAGAGGGAGTTGGGGAGTTGAGTAGGGGAGGGGAGTGTGGGAGGAGAGTTGGGTAGGGGAGTTGGGGAGTGGAGTTGGAGAGGGAAGTGGGGTAGGGGAGTCGGAAGGGGAATGGAGTGGGGAGTGGTATAGGGAATTGGGGGAGGAGAGCGGGGTAGTGAAGTGGGGCAGGGGAGTGGTCGAAGGGAGCTGGGGAAGGCAGTCTGGTAGGGGAGTTCCAGGGGAGTTGGGGAGGGGAGCTGGGGAGGGGAGCTGGGGAGGGGAGCGGGGTAGGTGAGTGAGGGAGGGGAGTTGGGGAGGGGAGTAGGGGAGGGGAGTGCAGGAGGGGAGTTGATGAGGGGTGTGGGGGAGGGGAGCGGAGTAGGGGATCAGAGTAGGGGAGTGGGGTATGGGAGTCAGTGAGGGGAGTGGGGGAGGAGAGTTGGGAAGGGGAGTTGTGTCGGGGTGTGGTAACGGGGAGTGGGGTAGGGGAGTGGGGTAGAGGATAAGTGGAGGGGAGCGAGGTAGGGGAGTGGAGTGGGGAGGGTAGGGGGGATGGGAGGGTGGTAGGGGAGGGCAGTGAGGAGGTGCATGGATGCGGAGTGGTGGACGGGAGTGGGGAGGGGTGGGGTAGGGGAGTGGGGGATGGGGAATGGGGAGGCGGGTTGGGGAGGGGAATGGGGAGGGCGTTGGGGAATGGAGTGCGGGAGGGGAGTGGGGGAGGGTTGTGAGGGAGGGGGGTTGGGGAGGGCAGTATGGTCGGGGACTTGGGGAGGGGAGTTGGGGAGGGGATCTGCGGATGGGAGTGCAGGAGGGGAGTTGAGGAGGGGTGTGGGGGAGGGTAGCGGAGTAGGGGAGTGGGGTAGGGGTTATGTGGAGGGGAGTGCAGTAGGGGAGTGTAGTTGGGGAGGGAAGTGGGGGATGGGAGTGTGGTAGGGGAGGGCAGTGAGGAGCTGCAGGGCTGCGCAGTGGTGGATGGGAGTGGGGGAGGGGTGGGCTGGGGGAGTGGGGGAAGGGGAGCGGGGTAGGGGAGTGCAGGAGGGGAGTGGGGGAGGGTAGTAGGGGAGGGGAGTTGGGGAGGGCAGAGTGGTCGGGGTGTTGAGGAGGGGCGTTGGGGAGGGGAGCTGGGGAGGGGAGCGGGGTAGGTGAGTTGGGGATGGGAGTTGGGGAGGGGCGTAGGGGAAGGGAGTGCAGGAGGGGAGTTGAGGAGGGGTGTGAGGGAGGTAAGCGGGGAAGGGGAGCAGAGTAGGGGAGTGGGGTATGGGAGGGCAGTGAGGGGAGAGGGGGAGGAGAGTTGGGAAGGGGAGTTGTGTCGCGGTGTGGAAACGCGGAGTGGGGTAGTGGAGTGGGGTAGGGGATATGTGGAGGGGAGTGCGGTAGTGGAGTGGAGTGGGGGAGGTTAGTGGGGGATGGGAGTGTGGTAGGGGAGGGCAGTGAGGAGGTGCAGGGATGCGGAGTGGTGGACGGGGTGTGGGGGAGGGGAGTGGGGTAGGGGAGTGGGGGAAGGGGAGCGGTGTAGAGGAGTTGGGGAGGGGAATGGGGAGGGGGTTTGGGGAGTGGTGTGCGGGAGAGGAGTGGGGGAGGGTAGTGGGGGAGGGCAGTTGGGTAGTGCAGTGTGGTCGGGGAAGAGAGGAGGGGAGTTGGGGAGGGGAGCTGGGGAGGGGAGCGGGGTAGGTGAGTGAGGGAGGGGAGTTGGGGTGGGGAGTAGGGGAGGGGAGTGCAGGAGGGGAGTTGAGGAGGGTTTGTGGGGGAGGGAAGCTGAGTATGGGAGCAGAGTAGGGGAGTGGGGAAAGGGAGTTAGTGAGGGGAGTGGGGGACGAGAGTTGGGAAGGGGAGTTGTGTCGGGGTGTGGTAACGGGGAGTGGGGTAGGGGAGTGGGGTAGGGGATATGAGGCGGGGAGTGCGGTGGTGGAGTGGAGTGGGGGAGGGTAGTGGGGGATGGGAGTGTTGTCGGGGAGGGCAGTGAGGAGGTGCAGGGATGCGGAGTGGTGGACGGGAGTGGGGGAGGGGGTGGGGTAGGGGAGTGGGGGAACGGGAGCGGTGTAGTGGAGTTGGGGAGGGAAATGGGGAGGGGGGTTGGGGAGTGGAGTGAGGGAGGGGAGTGGGGAGGGTTGTGGGGGAGGGGAGTTGGTGAGGGCAGTGTAGTCGGGGAGTTGGGGAGGGGAGCTAGGGAGGGGAGCGGTGTAGGTGAGTGAGGGAGGGGAGTTGGGGAGGGGAGTAGGGGAGGGGAGTGCAGGAGGGGGGTTGAGGAGAAGGTGGGGAGGGGAGCGGAGTAGGGGAGCAAGGCAGGGGAGTGGGGTATGGGAGTTATTGAGGGGAGTGGGGGAGGAGAGTTGGGAAGGGGAGTTGTGTCGTGGTGTGATAACGGGGAGTGGGATAGTGTAGTGGGGTAGGGGATATGTGGAGGGGAGTGGGGTGGTGGAGTGGAGTGGGGGAGGGTAGTGGGGGATAGGAGTGTGGTAGGGGAGGGCAGTGAGTAGGTGCAGGGTGCGGAGAGGTGGACGGGAGTGGGGGAGGGGCGGAGTAGGGAGTGGGGGAAGGGGAGCGGGGTAGGGGAGTTGGGGAGGGGAATGGGGAGGGGGTTGGGGAGTGGAGTGCGGGAGGGTAGTGGGGGAGGGTAGTGGGGGAGGGGAGTTGTGGAGGGAAGTTTGGTCGGTGAGTTTATGAGGGGAGTTGGGGAGGGGAGCTGGGGAGGGGAGCGGGTTAGGTGAGTGAGGGAGGGGAGTTTGGGAGGGGAGTAGGGGAGGGGAGTGCAGGAAAGGATTTGAGGAGGGGTGTGGGGGAGGGGAGCGGAGTACGGGAGCAAAGTAGGGGAGCGGTGTTTGGGAGTTAGTCAGGGGAGTGGGGGAGGAGAGTTGGGAAGGGGAGTTGTGTCGGGGTGTGCTAACGGGGAGAGGGGTAGGGGATATGTTGAGGGGAGTGCGGTAGGGGAGTGGAGAGGGGGATGGGTGTGTGGTAGGGGAGGGCAGTGAGGAGGTGCAGCGATGCAGAGTGGTGGATGGGAGTGGGGGAGGGGAGTGGGGGAGGGGTTGGGGTACGGGAGTGGGGGAAGGTGAGCGGGGAAGGGGAGTTGGGGAGGGCAGTGTGGTCGGGGAGTTGGGGAGGGGAGTTGGGGAGGGGAGCTGGGGAGGAGAGCGGGGTAGGTGAGTGAGCAAGGGGAGGTGGGGAGGGGAGTAGTGGAGGGGAGTGCAGGAGGGGAGTTGAGGAGGTGTTTGGGGGAGGGGAGCGGAGTAGGGGAGGGGTGTGCAGGAGGGGAGTTGAGGAGGTTGGTGGGGGAGGGGAGCGGTGTAGTGGAGCAGAGTAGGGGAGTGGGGTATGGGAGTTAGTGAGGGGAGTGGGTGAGGAGAGTTGGGAAGGGGAGTTGTGTCGGGGTGTGGTAACGGGGAGTGGGGTAGGGGAGTGGGGTAGGGGATATGTGGAGGGGAGTGCGGTAGAGGAGTGGAGTAGGGGAGGGTAGGGGGAATGGGAGTGTGGTAGGGGAGGGCAGTTAGGAGGTGCAGGGATGCAGAGTGGTGGATGTGACTGGGGAGGGGAGTGGGGGTGTGGGTGGGGTACGGGAGTGAGGGAAGGGGAGCGGGGTAGGGGAGTTGGGGAGGGTAATGGGGAAAGGGGTTGGGGAGTGGAGTGGGGGAGGGGAGTGGGGGATGGGTGTCTGGTAGGGGAGGGCAGTGATGAGATGCAGGGATGCAGACTGGTGGATGGGAGTGGGGGAGGGGAGTGGGGGAGGGGTTGGGGTACGGGAGTGTCGGAAGGTGTGCGGGGTAGGGGAGTTGGGGAGGGCAGTGTGATCGGGGAGTTGGGGAGATGAGTTGGGGAGGGGAGCTGGGGAGGAGAGCGGGGTAGGTGAGTGAGCAAGGGGAGGTGGGGAGGGGAGTAGGGGAGGGGTGTGCAGGAGGGGAGTTGAGGAGGGTGTGGGGGAGGGGAGCGGTGTAGTGGAGCAGAGTAGGGGAGTGGGGTATGGGAGTTAGTGAGGGGGGTGGGGGAGGAGAGTTGGGAAGGGGAGTTGTGTCGGGGTGTGGTAACGGGGAGTGGGGTAGGGGAGTGGGGTAGGGGATATGTGGAGGGGAGTGCGGTAGAGGAGTGGAGTAGGGGAGGGTAGGGGGAATGGGAGTGTGGTATGGGAGGGCAGTGAGGAGGTGCAGGGATGTGGAGTGGTGGACGGGAGTGGGGGAGGGGGTGGGGTACGGGATTGCGGGAAGGGGTACGGGGTAGAGGAGTTGGGGAGGGGAATGGGGAGGGGGTGCGGGAGGCGATTGGGGGCGGGTAGTGCAGAGGGGAGTTGGGGAGGGGAGCAGGGGAGGGGAGCCGGAGAGGGGAGCGGGGAAGGTGAGTGAGGGATGGGAGTTGGGGAGGGGAGTAGAGGAGGGGAGTGCAGGAGGGGAGTTGAGGAGGGGTGTGGGGGAGGGGAGCGGAGTAGGGGAGCAGAGTCGGGGAATGTGGTATGGGAGTTAGTGTGGGGAGTGGGCGAGGAGAGTTGGGAAGGGGAGTTGTGTAGGGGTGTGGTAACGGGCAGTGGGGTAGGGGATTGGGGTAGGGGATATGTGGAGTGGAGTGCGGTAGGTAAGTGGAGTGGGGGAGGGTAGTGGGGGATGGTTGTGTGGTAGGGGAGGGCAGTGAGGAGGTGCAGGGTTGCGGAGTGGTGGACAGGAGTGGGGGAGGGGGTGGGGTATGGGAGTTGGGGAGGTGGAGCGGTGTAGGGGAGATGAGGAGGGGGGTTGGTGATTGGCGTGCGGGAGGGCAGCGGGGGAGGGTAGTGGGGGAGTGTAGTTGGGGAGGGAAGTGTGGTCGGTCCGTTGGGGAGGGGAGTTGGGGAGGGGAGTGGGTATGGGAGTTAGTGAGGGGAGTGGGGGACGAGAGTTGGGAAGGGGAGTTGTGTCGGGGTGTGGTAACGGGGAGTGGGGTAGGGGAGTGGGGTAGGGGTTATGTGGCGGGGAGTGCGGTGGTGGAGTGGAGTGGGGGAGGGTAGTGGGGGATGGGAGTGTTGTCGGGGAGGACAGTGAGGAGGTGGAGGGATGCGGAGTGGTGGACGGGAGTGGGGGAGGGGGTGGGGTAGGGGAGTGGGGGAACGGGAGCGGTGTAGTGGAGTTGGGGAGGGAAATGGGGAGGGTGGTTGGGGAGTGGAGTGAGGGAGGGGAGTGGGGAGGGTAGTGGGGGAGGGGAGTTGGTGAGGGCAGTGTAGTCGGGGAGTTGGGGAGGGGAGCTAGGGAGGGGAGCGGGGTAGGTGAGTGAGGGAGGGGAGTTGGGGAGGGGAGTAGGGGAGGGGAGTGCAGGAGGGGGGTTGAGGAGAAGGTGGGGAGGGGAGCGGAGTAGGGGAGCAAGGCAGGGGAGTGGGGTATGGGAGTTATTGAGGGGAGTGGGGGAGGAGAGTTGGGAAGGGGAGTTGTGTCGTGGTGTGATAACGGGGAGTGGGATAGTGTAGTGGGGTAGGGGATATGTGGAGGGGAGTGGGGTGGTGGAGTGGAGTGGGGGAGGGTAGTGGGGGATGGGAGTGTGGTAGGGGAGGGCAGTGAGTAGGTGCAGGGATGCGGAGAGGTGGACGGGAGTGGGGGAGTGGGTGGAGTAGGGAGTGGGGGAAGGGGAGCGGGGTAGGGGAGTTGGGGAGGGGAATGGGGAGAGGGTTTGTGAGTGGAGTGCGGGAGGGTAGTGGGGGAGGGTAGTGGGGGAGGGGAGTTGTGGAGGGAAGTTTGGTCGGTGAGTTTATGAGGGGAGTTGGGGAGGGGAGCTGGGGAGGGGAGCGGGTTAGGTGAGTGAGGGAGGGGAGTTTGGGAGGGGAGTAGGGGAGGGGAGTGCAGGAAAGGATTTGAGGAGGGGTGTGGGGGAGGGGAGCGGAGTACGGGAGCAGAGTAGGGGAGTGGTGTTTGAGAGTTAGTCAGGGGAGTGGGGGAGGAGAGTTGGGAAGGGGAGTTGTGTCGGGGTGTGCTAACGGGGAGAGGGGTAGGGGATATGTTGAGGGGAGTGCGGTAGGGGAGTGGAGTGGGGGATGGGTGTGTGGTAGGGGAGGGCAGTGAGGAGGTGCAGCGATGCAGAGTGGTGGATGGGAGTGGGGGAGGGGAGTGGGGGAGGGGTTGGGGTACGGGAGTGGGGGAAGGTGAGCGGGGTAGGGGAGTTGTGGAGGGCAGTGTGGTCGGGGAGTTGGGGAGGGGAGTTGGGGAGGGGAGCTGGGGAGGAGAACGGGGTAGGTGAGTGAGCAAGGGGAGGTGGGGAGGGGAGTAGTGGAGGGGAGTGCAGGAGGGGAGTTGAGGAGGTGTTTGGGGGAGGGGAGCGGAGTAGGGGAGGGGTGTGCAGGAGGGGAGTTGAGGAGGGGGTGGGGGAGGGGAGCGTTGTAGTGGAGCAGAGTAGGGGAGTGGGGTATGGGAGTTAGTGAGGGGAGTGGGGGAGGAGAGTTGGGAAGGGGAGTTGTGTCGGGGTGTGGTAACGGGGAGTGGGGTAGGGGAGTGGGGTAGGGGATATGTGGAGGGGAGTGCGGTAGAGGAGTGGAGTAGGGGAGGGTAGGGGGAATGGGAGTGTGGTAGGGGAGGGCAGTGAGGAGGTGCAGGGATGCAGAGTGGTGGATGTGACTGGGGGAGGGGAGTGGGGGTGTGGGTGGGGTACGGGAGTGAGGGAAGGGGAGCGGGGTAGGGGAGTTGGGGAGGATAATGGGGAAAGGGGTTGGGGAGTGGAGTGGGGGAGGGTAGTGGGGGATGGGTGTGTGGTAGGGGAGGGCAGTGATGAGATGCAGGGATGCAGAGTGGTGGATGGGAGTGGGGGAGGGGAGCGGGGGAGGGGTTGGGGTACGGGAGTGTGGGAAGGTGAGCGGGGTAGGGGAGTTGGGGAGGGCAGTGTGATCGGGGAGTTGGGGAGATGAGTTGGGGAGGGGAGCTGGGGAGGAGAGCGGGGTAGGTGAGTGAGCAAGGGGAGGTGGGGAGGGGAGTAGGGGAAGGGAGTGCAGGAGGGGAGTTGAGGAGGTGTGTGGGGGAGGGGAGCGGTGTAGTGGAGCAGAGTAGGGGAGTGGGGTATGGGAGTTAGTGAGGGGAGTGGGGGAGGAGAGTTGGGAAGGGGAGTTGTGTCGGGGTGTGGTAACGGGGAGTGGGGTAGGGGTGTGGGGTAGAGGAGTGGGGAAACGGGAGCGGGGTAGGTGAGTTGGGGAAGGGAATGGGGAGGGAGGTTGGGTAGGGGAGTGCGGGAGGGGAGTGAGTGAGGGTAGTGGGGGACTGGAGTTGGGGAGGGGAGTTGGAGAGGGGAGTGGGGGAGGGGAGTGGGGAGAGGAGTTGCACAGGAGAGTGAGGGAGGAGAGTTGGGGTGGGGAGTTAGGGAGGGGAGAGGGGGAGTGGAGTGGGGGAGTGGATTGGGGGAGGGGAGTGGGGGAGGGGAGTGAGGGACTGGTGTGGGGGAGGGGAGTTAGGGACTGGAGTGGGAGAGGGGAGTGGTGTAGGGGAGTGGAGTCGGGGAGTGGGGTATGGGAGTTGGGGAGGGATGTGGGGTAGGAGAGTGGGGGAGGGGAGTTGAGGCAGGGATTTGGGGAGCGCAGTGGTTGAGGGGAGTTGGGGAGAGGAGGGGGAGGGGAGTGGTGTTGATGAATGGAGGAGGGCAGTGGGGGGGAGTCGGGGAACGTAGTTGGGGAGACGACTTGGGGAGGGGCGTGGGGGATGGGGTGGGGGAGGGGTGTGGGGGAGGGGAGTTGGGGACTGGATTGGGAAGGGGAGTGGGGGAGGGGATTGCGGTAGGGGAGTGAGGGAGGGGTGTTGGCGAGGTGAGCGGGGGAGAGGAGTGGGGGAGGGGAGTGGGGTATGGGTCTTGGTGAGGGTAGTTGTGGAGGAGTGTTGGGAAGGGGAGTTTGAGAGGGTATTGGGGTAGGGGAGTGGGTTAGGGGAGTGGGGGAGGGGAGTGAGGGAGTGGAGTGGGGTAGGGGAGTGGGTTGTGGAGTGGGGGAGGGGAGTTTAGAAGGGAAGTTGGGGAGGGTAGAAGGCGAGGGGATTGGGGTTGGGGAGAGGGGTAAGGGAGTGGGGATTGGTTGTAATGTAGGGGTGTGGGGGAGTGCAGTGGGGGAGGAGAGCGAGGTAGGGGAGGGGGCAGGGGTGTGGGGGAGGGGAGTTGTTAGAGGTGAGTGGGGTAGGGGAGCGGGGGAGTGGATTGGGGGAGGGGACTTGGGGAGGGGACTTGGGGAGGGGAGTTGGGGAGGGGTGCTGGGGAGGGGGTGTGGTGTAGGTGAGTTGGGGAGGGTAGTAGGGGAGGGGAATGCAGTAGGGGAGTTGGGGAGGGGTGTGGGGGAGGGGAGCGGAGTAGGGTAGCAGAGTATGGAGAGGGGTGTGGGAGTTATTGAGGGGAGTGGGGGAGGAGAGTTGGGAAGGGGAGTTGTGTAGGGGTGTGGTAACGGGGAGTGGTGTAGGGGAGTGGGGTAGGGGATATGTGGAGGGGAGTGCGGTGTGAGAGTGGAGTGGGGAGGGTAGTGGGGGATGGGAGCGTGGTAGGGGATGGCAGTGAGCAGGCGCAGGGATGTGGAGTGGTGGACGGGAGTGGGTGAGGGGAGTGGGGAGGGGGTGGGGTAGAGGAGTGGGGAAACGGGAGCGGGGTAGGTGAGTTGGGGAAGGGAATGGGGAGGGAGGTTGGGTAGGGGAGTGCGGGAGGGGAGTGAGTGAGGGTAGTGGGGGACTGGAGTTGGGGAGGGGAGTTGGAGAGGGGAGTGGGGGAGGGGAGTGGGGAGAGGAGTTGCACAGGGGAGTGAGGGAGGAGAGTTGGGGTGGGGAGTTAGGGAGGGGAGAGGGGGAGTGGAGTGGGGGAGTGGATTGGGGGAGGGGAGTGGGGGAGGGGAGTGAGGGACTGGTGTGGGGGAGGGGAGTTAGGGACTGGAGTGGGAAGGGGAGTGGTGTAGGGGAGTGGAGTCGGGGAGTGGGGTATGGGAGTTGGTGAGGGATGTGGGGTAGGACAGTGGGGGAGGGGAGTTGAGGCAGGGATTTGGGGAGCGCAGTGGATGAGGGGAGTTGGGGAGAGGAGGGGGAGGGGAGTGGTGTTGATGAATGGAGGAGGGCAGTGGGGGGGAGTCGGGGAACGTAGTTGGGGAGACGACTTGGGGAGGGGCGTGGGGGATGGGGTGGGGGAGGGGTGTGGGGGAGGGGAGTTGGGGACTGGATTGGGAAGGGGAGTGGGGGAGGGGATTGCGGTAGGGGAGTGAGGGAGGGGTGTTGGGGATGTGAGCGGGGGAGAGGAGTGGGGGAGGGGAGTGGGGTATGGGTCTTGGTGAGGGTAGTTGTGGAGGAGTGTTGGGAAGGGGAGTTTGAGAGGGTATTGGGGTAGGGGAGTGGGTTAGGGGAGTGGGGGAGGGGAGTGAGGGAGTGGAGTGGGGTAGGGGAGTGGGTTGTGGAGTGGGGGAGGGGAGTTTAGAAGGGAAGTTGGGGAGGGTAGAAGGCGAGGGGATTGGGGTTGGGGAGAGGGGTAAGGGAGTGGGGATTGGTTGTAATGTAGGGGTGTGGGGGAGTGCAGTGGGGGAGGAGAGCGAGGTAGGGGAGGGGGCAGGGGTGTGGGGGAGGGGAGTTGTTAGAGGTGAGTGGGGTAGGGGAGCGGGGGAGTGGATTGGGGGAGGGGACTTGGGGAGGGGACTTGGGGAGGGGAGTTGGGGAGGGGTGCTGGGGAGGGGGTGTGGTGTAGGTGAGTTGGGGAGGGTAGTAGGGGAGGGGAATGCAGTAGGGGAGTTGGGGAGGGGTGTGGGGGAGGGGAGCGGAGTAGGGTAGCAGAGTATGGAGAGGGGTGTGGGAGTTATTGAGGGGAGTGGGGGGGGAGAGTTGGGAAGGGGAGTTGTGTAGGGGTGCGGTAACGGGGAGTGGTGTAGGGGAGTGGGGTAGGGGATATGTGGAGGGGAGTGCGGTGTGAGAGTGGAGTGGGGAGGGTAGTGGGGGATGGGAGCGTGGTAGGGGATGGCAGTGAGTAGGCGCAGGGATGTGGAGTGGTGGACGGGAGTGGGTGAGGGGAGTGGGGAGGGGGTGGGGTAGAGGAGTGGGGAAACGGGAGCGGGGTAGGTGAGTTGGGGAAGGGAATGGGGAGGGAGGTTGGGTAGGGGAGTGCGGGAGGGGAGTGAGTGAGGGTAGTGGGGGACTGGAGTTGGGGAGGGGAGTTGGAGAGGGGAGTGGGGGAGGGGAGTGGGGAGAGGAGTTGCACAGGGGAGTGAGGGAGGAGAGTTGGGGTGGGGAGTTAGGGAGGGGAGAGGGGGAGTGGAGTGGGGGAGTGGATTGGGGGAGGGGAGTGGGGGAGGGGAGTGAGGGACTGGTGTGGGGGAGGGGAGTTAGGGACTGGAGTGGGAGAGGGGAGTGGTGTAGGGGAGTGGAGTCGGGGAGTGGGGTATGGGAGTTGGTGAGGGATGTGGGGTAGGACAGTGGGGGAGGGGAGTTGAGGCAGGGATTTGGGGAGCGCAGTGGTTGAGGGGAGTTGGGGAGAGGAGGGGGAGGGGAGTGGTGTTGATGAATGGAGGAGGGCAGTGGGGGGGAGTCGGGGAACGTAGTTGGGGAGACGACTTGGGGAGGGGCGTGGGGGATGGGGTGGGGGAGGGGTGTGGGGGAGGGGAGTTGGGGACTGGATTGGGAAGGGGAGTGGGGGAGGGGATTGCGGTAGGGGAGTGAGGGAGGGGTGTTGGGGAGGTGAGTGGGGGAGAGGAGTGGGGGAGGGGAGTGGGGTATGGGTCTTGGTGAGGGTAGTTGTGGAGGAGTGTTGGGAAGGGGAGTTTGAGAGGGTATTGGGGTAGGGGAGTGGTGTAGGGGAGTGTGTTAGGGGAGTGGGGGAGGGGAGTGAGGGAGTGGAGTGGGGTAGGGGAGTGGGTTGTGGAGTGGGGGAGGGGAGTTTAGAAGGGAAGTTGGGGAGGGTAGAAGGCGAGGGGATTGGGTTTGGGGAGAGGGGTAAGGGAGTGGGGATTGGTTGTGATGTAGGGGTGTGGGGGAGTGGAGTGGGGGAGGAGAGCGAGGTAGGGGAGGGGGCAGGGGTGTGGGGGAGGGGAGTTGTTAGATGTGAGTGGGGTAGGGGAGTGGGGGAGTGGATTGGGGGAGGGGACTTGGGGAGGGGACTTGGGGAGGGGAGTTGGGGAGGGGAGTTGGGGAGGGGAGTAGTGCATGGGAGTGAGGGAAAGGAGTTGGGGAGGGGAGTGGGGGAGGGGAGTGAGGGAGGGGAGTTGGGGAGGGGTGTTGGGGATGGCAGTTGCGGAGGGGACTTGGGGAGTGGAGTGGGGTAGGGGAGTGGGGTAGGGGATTGGGGTAGGGGAGTGAGGGAGGGGAGTTGGGGAGTGGAGTGGTGGACATGAGTGTTGTTGTGGAGGTCAGTGAGGAGGTGCAGGGAAGCAAGGTGGTGGACGGGAGTGGGGGAGGAGAGTGGGGAGGGTGTGGTGTAGGGGAGTGGGGGACGAGGGGAGTGAGGGAGCGTCATGGTGTAGGGGAGTGGGGTAGGGGAGTGAGGGAGCGTGATGTTGTAGGGGAGTGGGGTAGGGGAGTGGGGAGGGGAGTGGTGGAGGGGAGTGGGTTGGGGAGCGGGGGAGGGGAGTTGGGGAGTGTAGTAGTGGAAGGGATTGGTGGTGGGGTGTGGGGTAGGGCATGTGGGGATTGGTTGTGATGTAGGAGAGTGGGGGAGGGAAGTTGTTCGAGATGATAGGTGGAGGGGAGAGGGGGAGTGGAGTGGGGAGGGGAGTTGGTGAGGGGAGCGGAGTAGGGGAGGGGGCAGGGGAGTGGGGAGGGAAGTAGTTAGAGATGATAGGTGGAGGGGAGCGGGGGAGTGGATTGGGGGAGTGGATTGGGTGAGGGGAGCGGAGTAGGGGAGCAGAGTAGGGGAGTGGGGTATGGGAGTTACTGAGGGGAATGGGGGAGCAGAGTTGGGAAGGGGAGTTGTGTCGGGGTGTGGTAACGGAGAGTGGGGTAGGGAAGTGGGGTAGGAGATATGTGGAGGGGAGTGCGGTAGGGGAGTGGAGTGGGGTAGGGGAGTTGGGGAGGGAAGTGTATTCGGGGAGTTGGGGAGGGGTGCTGGGGAGGGGAGTGGTGTAGGGGAGTTGGGGAGGGTAGTCGGGGAGGGGAGTGCAGTAGGGGAGTTGGGGAGGGGTGTGGGGGAGGGGAGCGGAGTAGGGTAGCAGAGTATGGAGACGTCTGTGGGAGTTATTGAGGAGAGTTGGGAAGGGGAGTTGTGTAGGGGTGTGGTAACGGAGAGTGGAGTGGGGAGGGTAGTGGGGGATGGGAGTGTGGTAGGGGATGGCAGTGAGGAGGCGCAGGGATGCGGAGTGGTGGACGGGAGTGGGTGAGGGGAGTGGGGAGGGGGTGGGGTATAGGAGTGGGGAAACGGGAGCGTGGTAGGTGAGTTGGGGAGGGGAATGGGGAGGGAGGTTGGGTAGGGGAGTGCGGGAGGGGAGTGAGTGAGGGTAGTGGGGCACTGGAGTTGGGGAGGGGAGTTGGAGAGGGGAGTGGGGGAGGGGAGTGGGGAGGGGAGTTGCACAGGGGAGTGAGGGAGGAGTGTTGGGGTGGGGAGTTAGGGAGGGGAGAGGGGGAGTGGAGTGGGGGAGTGGATTGGGGAGGGGAGTGGGGGAGAGGAGAGTGGGACTGGTGTGGGGGAGGGGAGTTAGGGAGTGGAGTGGGAGAGGGGAGTGGTGTAGGGGAGTGGAGTCGGGGAGTGGGGTATGGGAGTTTAGAGGGATGTGGGGTAGGAGAGTGGGGGAGGGGAGTTGAGGCAGGGATTTGGGGAGCGCAGTGGTTGAGGGGAGTTGGGGAGAGGAGGGGAGGGGAGTGGTGTAGATGAATGGAGGAGGGCAGTGGGGGGAGTCGAGGAACGTAGTTGGGGAGGGGACTTCGGGAGGGGCGTGGGTGATGGGGGTGGGGGAGGGGTGTGGGGGAGGGGAGTTGGGGACTGGAATGGGAAGGGGAGTGGGGGAGGGGATTGCGGTAGGGGAGTGAGGGAGGGGTGTTGGGGAGGGGAGCGGGGGAGAGGAGTGGGGGAGGGGAGTGGGGTATGGGTCTTGGTGAGGGTAGTTGTGGAGGAGTGTTGGGGAGGGGAGTTTGAGAGGGTATTGGGGTAGGGGAGTGGGGTAGGGGAGTGGGGTAGGGGAGTGGGGGAGGGGAGTGAGGGAGTGGAGTGGGGTAGGGGAGTGGGTTGTGGAGTGGGGGAGGGGAGTTTAGAAGGGAAGTTGGGGAGGGTAGAATGCGAGGGGATTGGGGTTGGGGAGAGGGGTAAGGGAGTGGGGATTGGTTGTGATGTAGGGGTGTGGGGGAGGGGAGTGGGGGAGGAGAGCGAGGTAGGGGAGGGGGCAGGGGAGTGGTGGAGGGGAGTTGTTAGAGGTGAGTGGGGTAGGGGTGCGGGGGAGTGGATTGGGGGAGGGGACTTGGGGAGGGGACTTGGGGAGGGGAGGTGTGAGGGGAGTTGGGGAGGGGAGTAGTGTATGGGAGTGAGGGAAAGGAGTTGGGGAGAGGAGTGGGGGAGGGGAGTGAGGGAGGGGAGTTGGGGAGGGGAGTTGGGGATGGCAGTTGCGGAGGGGAGTTGGGGAGTGGAGTGGGGTAGGGGAGTGGGGTAGGGGAGTGGTGTAGGGGAGTGAGGGAGGGGAGTTGGGGAGTGGAGTGGGGTATGGGAGAGGGTGCGGGGAGTGAGTGAGGAGAGTTGGGGAGGGGAGTTGGGGAGGGGAGTGGGGTAGGGGAGTCGGATAGGGGAGTGAGGGAGGGGAGTTGTGGAGGGGTGTGGGGGAGGGAAGTTAGCGACTGGAGTGGGGGATGGGAGTGTGGGAGTGGAGTGAGGGATGGGAGTCAGGCAGGGGAGTCCGGCAGGGGATTTGGGGAGTGGGGGAGGGTTTTGAGGGAGGGGAATTGGGGAGGATCGTTGGGTAGGGGAGTGGGGGAGGGGAGTCGGGTATGGGAGTTAGTGCGGGGAGTGGGGGAGGAGCGCTGGGGAGGGGATTTGAGGCAGGGAATGGCGGGGTGGAGTGGGGGAGGGGGGTTGCGGAGAGGAGAGGGTGAGGGAAGTGGGTCACAGGAGTGGGAGAGGGGAGTTGAGTGTGTGAGTGGGATAGAGGAGTGGGGGAGGGTAGTGGGGGATGGGAGTGTTGCAGGGGAGGGGAGTGAGGAGGTGGAGGGAGGGGAGTTGGGGAGTGGAGTGGGGTATGGGAGAGGGTGCGGGTGGTGGGTGAGGAGAGCTGGGGAGGGGAGTGAGGGAGGGGAGTGGGGAGGGGATGGGGTAGGGGAGTGGGGTAGGGGAGTGGGGGAGGGGAGTTGTTAGATGTGAGTGGGGGAGGGGAGTGGTGTCGGGGAGTGAGGGAGGTGAGTTGAGGAGGGGAGTTGGGGAGTGGAGTGGGGCGTGGAGTGCGGTAGGGGTGTTGTGGTGGGGAGTTGGGGAGGGGAGTGGGGTAGGGGAGTGAGGGAGGGGAGTTGGGGAGGGGAGTTGGGGAGGGTAGTAGTGGTGGGGCTTGGGGTGTGGCGTGGGGGAGGGGAGGAGGAGAGGGGCGTGCAGGAGGGGAGTTGAGGAGGGGTGTGGGGGAGGGGAGTGGAATAGGGACGCAGAGTAGGGGTGTGGGGTATGGGAGTTAGTGAGGGGAGTGGGGGAGGAGAGTTGGGAAGGGGAGTTGTGCAGTGTTGTGGTAACGGGGTGTGGGGTTTGGGAGTGGAGTAGGGGATATGTGGAGGGGAGGGCGGTAGGGGAGTGGAGTGGGAGAGTGTAGTGGGGGATGGGTGTGTGGTAGGGGAGGGCAGTGAGGAGGTGCAGGGATGCGGAGTGCTGGACGGGAGTGGGGGAGGGGTGTGGGGTCGGGGGTGGGGTTGGGGAGTTGGGGTGGGGAATGGGGATGGGGGTTGAGGAGTGGAGTGCGGGAGGGGAATGGGGGAGGGTAGTGGTGGAGGGGATTTGGGGAGGGGAGTTGGTGAGGGGAGTGGAAAAGGGGAGTGGGGTAGGGGAGTTGGGAAGGGGAGTGGGGGAGGGGTGTTGCAGAGGGGAGTTGGGGAGCAGAGTTGGGGAGGAGAGTTGGGTATGGGAGTTTGTGTGGGGAGTGAGGGAGGAGCGTTGGGGAGGGGAGTTGGGGAGGGGCTTCGGGGAGTGGAGTGGGGGAGTGGAGTGGGGGAGTGGAATGGGGGAGGGGAGTGGGGGAGGGGAGTGAGGGACTGGCGTGGGGAGGGGAGTGGGGGAGGGGTGTTGGGGACTGGAGTGGGAGACGGGAGTGGAGAAGGGCAGTGGAGTAGGAGAGTGGGGTCTGGGAGTTGGTGAGGGAAGTGTGGGTGGAGTGTTGGGGAGGGGAGTTGGGGAGGGGAGTGGGGTAGGGGAGTGGGGTAGGAGAGTGGGGGAGGGGAGTTGAGGCAGGGATTGGGGGAGCAGAGAGTTTGAGGGGAGTTACGGAGAGGAGAGGGGGAGGGGAGTGGGGTAGAGGAATGGGGGCGGGCAGTGTGGGGGAGCCGGGGAGCGTAGTTGGGGAGGGAACTTGGGGAGGGGCGTGGGGGATGGGTGTGGGGGAGGGGAGTGGGGGAGGGGAGTTGTGGACTGGGGTGGGGAGGGGAGTGGGGGAGGGGATTGCGGTAGTGGAGTTGGGGAGGTGAGTGGGGGAGGGGTGTTTGAGACTGGAGTGGGGGTGGGGAGCAGGGTAGGGGGGTGAGGGAGGAGTGTTGGGGAGGGGAGTTGGGGAGGGGAGTGTGGTAGGGGAGTGGGAAAGGAGAGTGGGGGAGGGGAGTTGAGGCCGGGAATGGGGGAGCGGATTGGTTGAGGGGAGTTGCGGAGAGGAGAGGGGGAGGGGAGTGGGGTAGAGGAATGGGGAGGGCAGTGGGCGGGTGTTGGGGAGCGTAATTGGGGAGGGGACGGGGAGGGGCGTGGGGGATGGCGGTGGGGGAGGTGAATGCATTCGGGGAGTTGGGGAGGTGAGTATGGGAGGGGAGTTGGGGACTGGAGTGGGGGAGGGGAGTGGGGTAGTGGAGTGAGGGAGGGGTGTTGGGGAGGTGAGCGGGGGAGGGGAGTGAGGGAGGGGAGTTGAGGAGGGGTGTGGGGGAGGGGAGTGGGGGAGGGGAGTGGGGGAGGAGTGTTGGGGAGGGGAGTTGGGGAGGGTATGGTGTAGGGGAGTGGGGGAGGGGAGTGGAGGCAGTGATTGGAGGAGCGGAGTGGTTGAGGGGAGTTGCGGAGAGGAGAGGGGAGTGGAGTGGGGTACAGGAGTGGGGGAGGGTTGTGGGTGGGAATGTGGGAGCGGAGTTGGGGAGGGGACTTGGGGAGGGGCGTGGGGGAGGGTAGTGGGGATGGGGAGTGGGGTAGAGGAGTGGGGTAGGGAAGTGGGGCGGGGAGGGGGGGAGGGGTGTTGGGGAGGTGATCTGGGGAGGGGGGTAGGGGAGTGAAGTGAAGAAGGGGTGTGCGGTAAGGGAGTTGGGGAGGGGTGTTGGGGAGGGGAGTGGAGAAGGGGAGTGGGGCATGGGAGTTGGTGAGGGGAGTGGGGGAGGAGCGTTGGGGAGGGGATTTGAGGCAGGGAGTGGGGAGAGGAGTGGTGGAGGGGAGTTGCGTAGAGGAGAGGTGGAGGGAAGTGGGGTAGAGGAGTGGGGAGAGGAGTTGAGTGTGTGAGTGGGGTAGGGGAGTGGGGGAGGGTAGTGGGGGATGGGAGTGTTGTCGAGGAGGGCAGTGAGGAGGTGCAGGGAAGCAAAGTGGTGGACGGTAGTGGGGGAGGGGAGTGGGGAGGGGGTGTGGTAGGGGAGCTGGGTAGGTGAGTGGGTGAGGGGAGTGAGGGAGTGTAGTGGGGTAGGGGAGTGGGCGAGGGGAGTGAGGGAGGGGAGTGAGGGAGGGGAGTGGGGTAGGGGATTGGGGGAGGGGAGTTACAGAGAGGAGGGGAGCGGAGTGGGTTGGGGAGTGGGGGAGGGGAGTTGGCGAGGGGTGTTGGGGAGGGTAGTAGTGGAGGGGATTGGTGTGGGAAGTGGGGTAGGGGAGTGAGGATTGGTTGTGATGTAGGGGAGTGCGGGAGGGGAGTGGGGGAGGAGAGCGAGGTAGGGGAGGGGGCAGGGGAGTGGGCAGGGGAGTTGTTGGAGGTATGTGTGGGAAGGGAGTGGGGGAGTGGATTGGCGGAGGGGTGTTCGGGAGTGGAGTGGGGGAGGGGAGTGGGGGAGGGGAGTGGGGGAGGGGGATGGGTGTGGGGTGGGGAGTGGGGGAGGGGTGTTGGGAGGTGATCTGGGGAGGGGAGTTGGGGAGTGGAGTGAAGAAGGGTTGTGCGGTAGGGGAGTTGGGAAGGGGTGTTGGGGAGGGGAGTTGAGGAGGGGTGTGGGAGAGGGGAGTGGGGGAGGGGAGTGGAAAAGGGGCGTTGGGTATGGGAGTTGGTGAGGGGAGTGGGGGAGGAGCGTTGGGGAGCGGATTTGAGGCAGGGAGTGGGGGAGAGGAGTGGTGGAGGGGAGTTGCGGAGAGGAGAGGTGGAGGGAAGTGGGGTAGAGGAGTGGGGGAGAGGGGTTGAGTGTGTGAGTGGGGTAGGGGAGTGGGGGACGGGAGTGGGGGAGGGGAGTGGGGAGGGGGTAGGGTAGGGGAGCTGGATAGGGGAGTGGGTGAGGGGTGTGAGGGATAGTAGTGGAGTAGGGGCGTGGGGGAGGGGAGTGAGGGAGGGGAGTGGGTAGGGGAGTGGGGGAGGGGATTTATAGAGAGGAGGGGAGGGGAGTGGGTTGTGGAGTGGGGAGGGGAGTTGGGAAGGGGTCTTGGGGAGGGTAGTAGTGGAGGGGATTGGGGTGGGAAGTGGGGTAGGGTAGTGGGGATTGGTTGTGAAGCAGGGGAGTGGGGGAGGGGAGTGTGGGAGGAGAGCGAGGTAGGGGAGGGGGCAGGGGAGGGGGCAGGGGAGTTGTTAGAGGTAAGTGTGGGAGGGGAGCGGGGGAGTGGATTGGCTGATGGGAGTTCGGGAGTGGAGTGGGGGAGTGGAGTTGGGGAGGGGAGTTGGGGAGAGGAGTGGTGTAGGGGAGTGCGATAGGGGATTTGGGGAGGGGAGTTGGGGAGGGGAGTTGGGAAGGATTGTGTGGTAGGGGAGTGGGGGAGGGGAGTGGGGGAGGGTAGCAGGGTATGGGAGTTGGTGAGGGGAGTGTGGGAGGAAAGTTGGGGGTGGGAGTTGGGAAGGGGAGTTGGGAAGGGGAGTTGGGGAGGGGAGAGCCGTAGGGGAGTAGGGGAAGGGAGTGGGGGTGGGGAGTGCGAGAGGAGTGGTTGCGGGGAGTTGCGGTGAGGAGAGGGGGAGGGGAGTGGGTGAGAGGGGTGGGGGAGTTTAGTGGGGTGTAGGAGTGGGGTAGGGGAGCGGGGGAGGGGAGTTGGGGATGGGAGTGGGTGTGAGGAGTGGGGTATGGGTGTGCTGTCGGGGAGTGGGCAAGGGGAGTAGGGGAGGGGAATGTAGTTGGGGACAGGAAGTGGGGTAGGGGAGTGGCAAAGGTCCGTGGGGGAGGGGAGAGGGGAGTGGAATGGGGGAGGGGCGTGGGGAGGGGATTGGTAGGGGAGTTTGGGAGGGGAGTGGGATGGGGTGTGGGGTTGGGTGTGGAGCAGGGGTGTTGGGTATGGGAGTTGGTGAGGGGGGTGAGGGTGGAGAGTTGGGGAGAGGAGTTGGGGAGGGGAGTGGGGCAGGGGTGTGGGGGAGGGGATTTGGGGAGGATTGTGGGGGAGGGGAGATGGGAGGGGAGTAGGAGATGGGAGTGGTGTGGGGAGTGGGGTAGGGGTGTGGGGTAGGGGAGTGGGGGAGGGGAAAGAGGGAGGGGGATGAGGGAGGGGAGTGAGGGAGGGGAGTGAGGGAGGGGAGATGCGGAGGATTGGGGGTGGGAGTGGAGTAGGGGAGTCGGGTATGGGAGTTAGTGCGGGGAGTGGGGGAGGAGAGTTGGGGATGGGAGTTGCGGAGGAGAGTGGGGGAGTGTAGTATGGGAGGGGAGTTGGGGAGTGGAATTGGGGAGGGGAGTGAGGGAGGGGAGTTGAGATGGGGTGTGGGGGAAGGGAGTATTGTTATAAGTGGTGCAGGGGAGTTGGGTACGGGAGTTGATGAGGGGAGTGGGGGAGGAGAGTTGGGGGTGGTAGTTGGGAAGGGGAGTTGGGGAGGTTTGGATAGGGGACTGCGGTAGGGGAGTGGGGGAAGTGAGTGTGGGAGGGCCGTTGGGAGAAGAGTGGTTGAGGGGATTTGCGGAGAGGAGAGGGAGAGGGGAGTGTGTGAGAGGAGTGGGGGAGTGTGGTGGGGTGTGGGATTGGGGTGGGGGAGTGGGGGAGGGGAGTTGGGGAAGGGAGTGGGGGTGGTGAGTTGAGTAGGTGTGTGGGGTAGGGGAGTGCGGTATGGAGTGGGGGAGGGGAAATAGGGATGTGAGTGGTGAACAGGGAGTGGGGTAGGGGAGTGAAGTAGGTCCGTGGGGGTGGGGAGAGGGGAGGGGAGTGGGGGAGGGGAGTGCTGAGGGGAGTGGGGAGGGGAGTGAGGGAGAGGAGTGAGGGAGAGGGGTGGGGTAGGGGAGTGGGTTGGGGAGTGGGGGAGGGGAGTTGGGAAGGGAAGTTGAGGAGGGTAGTAGTGGAAGGGGATTGGTGTTGGGGAGAGGGGTAAGGGAGTGGGGATTGGTTGTGATGTAGGGGAGTGGGGGAGGGGAGTGGGGGAGGAGAGCGAGGTAGTGGAGGGGGCA
This sequence comes from Heterodontus francisci, assembly GCF_036365525.1. Lineage (NCBI taxonomy): Eukaryota > Metazoa > Chordata > Chondrichthyes > Heterodontiformes > Heterodontidae > Heterodontus > Heterodontus francisci. The sequence continues at coordinate 1,126,836 of NW_027140578.1, read as the reverse complement.
GGGGAGTGGGGGAGGGGAGTTGTTAGAGGTGACTGGGGGAGGGGAGCGGGAGAGTGGATTGGGGAGGGGACTTGGGGAGGGGACTTGGGGAAGGGAGTTGGGGAGGGGAGTTGGGGATGGAAGTGGTGTATGGGAGTGAGGGAAAGGAGTTGGGGAGGGGAGTTGGGGAGGGGAGTGCGGTACGGGAGTTGGGGAGGAGTTGGGGAGGGGAGTGGGGGAGGAGTTGGGGAGGAGAGTTGGGGAGGGGAGTGAGGGAGGGGAGTTGGGGAGGGGAGTTGTGGATGGCAGTTGCGGAGGGGAGTTGGGGAGTGGAGTGTGTGAGTGGAGTGGGGTTGGGGAGTGGGGTAGGGGATTGTGGGAGGGGAGTTGGAGAGTGGAGTGGGGTATGGGAGATGGTGAGGGGAGTGGGTGAGGAGAGTTGGGGAGGGGAGTGGGGTAGGGGAGTGAGGGAGGGGAGTGGAGGAGGGGTGTGGGGGAGAGGAGTTAGCGACTGGAGTGGGGGAGGGGAGTGTGGGACTGGAGTGGGGGATGAGAGTGAGGGAGGGGAGTTGGGGAGGATTGTGGGGTACGGGAGTGGAGGAGTGGAGTCGGGTATGGGAGTTCGTGCGGGGAGTGGGGTGGAGCGTTGGGGAGGGGATTTGAGGCAGGGAGTGGCGTAGAGGAGTGGGGGAGGGGGTTGCGGAGAGGAGAGGGGGAGGGAAGTGGGGTAGGGGAGTGGGGGAGGGGAGTGGGGGATGGGAGTGTTGTAGGGGAGGGCAGTGAGGAGGTGAAGGGAAGCAAAGTGGTGGACGGGAGAAGGGGAGGGGAGTGGGGAGGGTGTGGGGTAGGGGAGTGGGGTAGGGGAGTGGGGGAAGGGGAGCGGGGCTGGGGGGTGGGGTGGGAAATGGGGAGGGGGGTTCGGGAGTGGAGTGCGGGAGAGCAGTGGGGGAGGGTAATGGTGGATGGGATTTGGGGAGGGGAGTTGGTGAGGGGAGTGGGGTAGGGAAGAGGGGAAGGGGAGTTGGGAAGGGGAGTGGGGGAGGGGAGTTGCAGAGGGGAGTTGGGGAGGAGAGTTGGTGAGGGGAGTTGGGTATGGGAGATTGTGAGGGGAGTGAGGGAGGAGAGTTGGGGAGGGGAGTTAGGGAGGGGAGTGGGGGAGAGGAGTGGGGTAGTGGAGTGGGGGAGGGGAGTGGGGGAGGGGAGTTGGTGATTGGAGTGGGAGACGGGAATGGAGTAGGGGAGTGGAGTAGGAGAGTGGGGTATGGGAGTTGGTGAGGGAAGTGTGGGAGGAGTGTTGGGGAGGGGAGTTGGGGAGGGGAGTTGGGGAGGGGAGTGGTTTAGGGGAGTGGGGTAGGAGTGAGGGGGAGGGGAGTTGAGGCAGGGATTGGGGGAGCGGAGTGGTTGAGAAGAGTTGCTGAGTAGGGAGAAGAGGGGAGTGGGGTAGAGGAATGGGGGAGGGCAGAGTGGGGGAGCCGGGGAGCGTAGTTGGGGAGGGAACTTGGGGAGGGGCGTGGGGGATGGAGGTGGGGGAGGGGAGTGGGGGAGGGGAGTTGGGGACTGTGGTGGGGAGGGGAGTGGGGGAGGGGATTGCGGTAGTGGAGTTGGGGAGGTGAGTGGGGGAGGGTGTTTGGGACTGGAGTGCGGGTGGGGAGTGGGGTAGGGGAGTGAAGGAGGGGTGTTGGGGAAGTGAGCGGGGGAGGGGAGTGAGGGAGGGGAGTTGAGGAGGGGTGTGGCGGCGGGGAGTAGGGTAGGGGAGTGGGGGAGGGGTAGGTGAGTGGTGTGTGGTCTGGGGGAGGGGAGTGGGGGAGGGGAGTGGAGTAGGGTAGTGGAGTAGGGGAGTGGGGTATGGGAGTTGGCGTGGGAAGTAGGGGAGGAGTGTTGGGGAGGGGGTTGGGGAGGGGAGTGTGGTAAGGGAGTGGGGTAGGAGAGTGGGGGAGGGGTGTTGAGGCCGGGATTGGGGGAGCGGCGTGGTTGAGGGAAGTTGCGGAGAGGAGAGGGTAAGGGGAGTGGGGTAGAGTAATGGGGAAGGCAGTGGGCGGGTGTTGGTGAGCGTAATTGGGGAGGGGACTTGGGGAGGGTCGTGGGGGATGGGGTGGGGGAGGGGATTGCGGTCGGGGAGTGAGGGAGGGGTGTTGGGGAGGTGAGCGGGGGAGGGGAGTGAGGGAGGGGAGTTGAGGAGGGGTGTGGGGGAGGGGAGTGGGGGAGGGGATTGGTGAGGGGAGTGGAGTAAGGGGGTGGGGTATGGGAGTTGGTAAGGGAAGTGGGGGAGGAGTGTTGGGGAGGGGAGATGGCGATGGTAGTGGGGTAGGGGAGTGGGGAGGGGAGTGGAGGCAGTGATTGGAGGAGCGGAGTGGTTGAGGGGAGTTGCGGACAGGAGAGGGGAGGGGAGTGGGGTACAGGAGTGGGGGAGGGCTGTGGGTGGGAATGTGGGAGCGGAGTTGGGGAGGGGACTTGGGGAGGGGCGTGGGGGAGGGGAGTGGGGATGGGGAGTGGGGTAGAGGAGTGGGGTAGGGAAGTGGGGGAGGGGAGTGGGGGAGGGGGATGGGAGTGAATTGGGGACGGGGGAGGGGTGTTCGGGACGTGATCTGGGGAGGGGTGTTGGGGAGTGGAGTGAAGAAGGGGTGTGCGGTACGGGAGTTGGGGAGGGGAGTTGGGGAGGTGTGTTGGGGAGGGGTGTTGAGGAGGGGTGTGGGAGAGGGGAGTGGGGGAGGGGAGTGGAGAAGGGGAGTGGGGTATGGGAGTTGGTGAGGGGAGTGGGGGAGGAGCGTTGGGGAGGGGATTTGAGGCAGGGAGTGGGGGAGAGGAGTGGTGGAGGGGAGTTGCGGAGAGGAGAGGTGGAGTGAAGTGGGGTAGAGGAGTGGGGAGGGGAGTTGAGTGTGTGAGTGGGGTAGGGGAGTGGGGGAGGGTAGTGGGGGATGGGAGTGTTGTAGGGGAGGGCAGTGAGGAGGTGCAGGGAAGCAAAGTGGTGGACGGGAGTGGGGGAGTGGAGTGCGGAGGGGTTGGAGTAGGGGAGCTGTGTAGGGGACTGGGTGAGGGGAGAGAGGGAGAGTAGTGGGGTAGGTGAGTGGGGGAGGGGAGTTACAGAGAGGAGGGGAGGGTAGTGGGTTGGGGAGTGGGGGAGGGGAGTTGTGGAGTGTTGTTGGGGAGGGTAGTAGTGGAGGGGATTGGGGGTGGGGAGTGGGGTAGGGGAGTGAGGATTGGTTGGGATGTAGGGGAGTGGGGGAGGGGAGTGGGGGGGAGAGCGAGGTAGCGGAGGGTGCAGACGAGGGGGCAGGGTAGTTGTTAGAGGTAAGTTTGGGAGGGGAGCGGGGGAGTGGATTGGGGGATGGGAGTTCGGGAGTGGAGTGGGGGAGGGGAGTTGGGGTGGGGAGTTGGGGAGGGGAGTGGTGTAGGGGAGTGCGGTAGGGGATTTGGGGAGGGGAGTTTGGGAGGGGAGTTGGGGAGGGGAGTGGGTTAGGGGAGTGAGGGAGGGAGTTGGGGAGGGGAGTTGGGGATGTGAGTTGCGGAGGGGAGTTGGGGAGTGGAGTGGGGTTTGGGAGTTGGTGAGGGGAGTGGGTGAGGAGAGATGGGGTGGGGAGTTGGAGATGGGAGTGGGGTAGGGGTGTGGGGTAGGGGAGTGAGGGAGGGGAGTTGAGGAGGGGTGTGCGGGAGGGGATTTAGGGACTGTAGCGATGGAGGGGAGTGTGGGAGTGGAGTGGGGGATGGGAGTCCGGTATGGGAGTTGGGGAGGATTGTGGGGTAGGGGAGTGGGTGAGGGGAGTGGGGGAGGTGAGTGGGGTATGGGTGTGCTGTAGCGGAGTGGGGAAGGGGAGTGTGGGAGGGGAAGGAGGGAAGGTAGTGGGGGACAGGGAGTGCGGTAGGGGAGTGGCAAAAGTCAATGGGTGAGGGGCGTGAGGAGGGGAGTGAGAGAGGGGAGTTGAGAAGGGGTGTGGGCGAGAGGAGTGAGGTGGCACGTGGATCAGGGGAGTTGGGTATGGGAGTTGGTGAGGGGAGTGGGGGAGGAAAGTTGGGGGTGGGAGTTGGGAAGGTGAGTTGGGGAGGGGATAGCTGTAGGGGAGTAGGGGAAGGGAGTGGTTGAGTGGAGTGCGAGAGGAGTGGTTGCGGGGAGTTGCGGTGAGGAGAGGGGGAGGGGAGTGGGTGAGAGGGGTAGAGGAGCGTAGTGGGGTGTGAGAGTGTGGTAGGGGAGTGGGGGAGGGGAGTTGGGGATGGGAGTGGGAGTGGGGAGTGGGGTATGGGTGTGCTGTAGGGGAGTGGGGAAGGGGAGTGGGGGAGGGGAAGGAGGGAAGGTAGTGGGGGACGGGGAGTGGGGTAGGGGAGTGGCAAAGGTCAATGGGGAGGGGCGTGGGGAGGGGAGTGGGTAGGGGAGTTTGTGAGGGGAGTAGTGTGGGGAGTGGGGTGGGGTGTGGAGCAGGGGAGTTGGGTATGGGAGTTGGTGAGGGGGGTGAGGGTGGAGAGTTGGGGAGAGGAGTGGGGGAGGTGAGTGGGGAAGGGGAGTGAGGGAGGGGAGTTGGGGAGGATTGTGAGGGAGGGGTGTGGGGTAGGGGAGTGGGGTAGGGGCGTGGGGTAGGGGAGTGAGGCAGGGGAGTGAGGGAGGGGAGATGCGGAGGATTGTTTTGAGATCAGTGGTGTAGGGGAGTCGGGTATGGGAGTTAGAGCGGGGAGTGGGGGAGGAGAGTTGGGGAGGGGAGATGGGGAGGAGAGTGGAGGAGTGTAGCACGGGAGGGGCGTTGGGGAGTGGAGTTGGGGAGGGGAGTGAGGGAGGGGAGTTGAGAAGGGGTGTGGGGGAAGGGAGTGGGGTGGCAAGTGGTGCAGGGGAGTTGGGTATGGGAGTTTGTGAGGGGAGTGGGGGAGGAGAGTTGGGGTTGGTAGTTGGGAAGGGGTGTTGGGGAGGTTTGGATAGGGGACTGCGGTAGGGGAGTGGGGGAGGTTAGTGGAGGAGGGGCGTGGGGAGAGGAGTGGTTGCGGGGAGTTGCGAGGAGAGGGGGAGAGGAGTGGGTGAGAGGAGTGGGGGAGCGTAGTGGGGTGTAGGAGTGGGGTAGGGGAGTGGGGGAGGGGAGTTGGGGATGGGAGTGGGGGTGGAGAGTGGGGTATGGGTGTGGGGTAGGGTAGTGGGGTATGGAGTGGGGAGGGGAAAGAGGGAGGGGAGTGGGGGACAGGGAGTGGGGTAGGGGATTGCGTAGGTCCGTGGGGTGTAGGAGTGGGGTAGGGGAGTGGGGGAAGGGGGTTGGGGATGGGAGTGGGTGTGGGGAGTGGGGTATGGGTGTGCTGTAGGGTAGTGGGGTCAGGGAGAGGGGTAGGGGAGTGGCAAAGGTCCGTGGGAGAGGGGAGAGGGGAGTGGAATGGGGGAGGGGCGTGGGGAGGGGAGTGGGTAGGGGAGTTTGTGAGTGGAGTGGGGTGGGGATTGGTGTAGGGTGTGTAGCAGTGGAGTTGGGTACGGGAGTTGGTGAGTGGGGTGAGGGTGGAGAGTTGGGGAGAGGAATGGGGGAGGGGAGTGGGGCAGGGGAGTGAGGGAGGGGAGTTGGGGAGGATTGTGGGGGAGGGGAGTTGGGGAGGGGAGTTGGAGATGGGAGTGGGCGTGGGGAGTGGGGTAGGGATGTGGGGTAGTGGAGTGGGGTAGGTGAGTGGGGGAGGGGAGTGGGGGAGGGGAGTGTGGGAGTGGAAAGAGGGAGGGGAGTGAGGGAGGGGAGTTGGGTATGGGAGTTCGTGCGGGGAGTGGGGGAGGAGAGTTGGGGAGGGGAGTTGGGGAGGAGAGTGGGGGAGTGTAGTACGGGCGGGGAGTTGGGGAGTGGAGTTGGGGAGGGAGAGAGGGAGGGGAGTTGAGAAGGGGTGTGGGGGAAGGGAGTGGAGTGGTATGTGGCGCAGGGGAGTTGGGTATGGGAGTTTGTGTGGGGAGTGGGGGAGGAGAGTTGGGGGTGGTAGTTGGGAAGGGGAATTGGGGAGGTTTGGATAGGGGACTGTGGTAGGGGTGTGGGGGAAGTGAGTGGGGGAGGGGCGTGGGGAGAGGAGTGGTTGAGAGGAGTTGCGGAGAGGAGAGGGGGAGGGGAGTGTGTGAGAGCAGTGGGGGAAGTAGTGGGGTGTGGGAGTGGGGTAGGGGAGTGAAGAAGGGGAGTTGGGAATGGGAGTGCGGGTGGAGAGTGGGGTAGGGGTGTGGTGTAGGGGAGTGGGGTATGGAGTGGTGGAGGGGAAAGAGGGAGGGGAGTGGGGGACAGGGAGTGGGGAAGGGGAGTTGGGGATGGGTGTGCTGTAGGGGGTGGGGAAGGGGAGTGGGGGCGGTGAAGGAGGTAAGGTAGTGGGGGACAGGGAGTGGGGTCGGGGAGTGGCAAAGGTCCGTGGGTGAGGGGAGAGGGGAGTGGAATGGGGGAGGGGCGTGGGGAGGGGAGTGGGTAGGGGAGCTTGTGAGGTGAGTGGGGTGGGGAGTGGGTGGGGTGTGGAGCAGGGGAGTTGGGTATGGGAGTTGGTGAGGGGGGTGAGGATGGAGAGTTGGGGAGAGGAGTGGGGGAGGGGAGTGGGGCAGGGGAGTGAGGGAGGGGAGTTGGTGAGGATTTGGAGGGAAGGGTAGTGGGGAGGAGAATAGGGGAGGGGAGTTGGGGAGGGGAGTGTGTTTTGTCAGTGGGGTAGGGGAGTGGGGGAGGGGAGTGTGGTAGGGGAATGGGGGAGGGGTGTGGGGTATGGGAGAAGGGGAGGGCAGTGTAGGAGGTGAGCGAGGGAGGGGAGTGGGGTAGGGGAGTGGTGTAGGGGAGTGGGGTAGGGAAGGGCAGAGAGAAGGTGGAGGGAAGGGGCGTGGGGTGAGGACTGGGGGAGGGAAGTGGGGTAGGGGAGTTGGGTAGGGGAAGGCAGTGAGGAGAATAAGGAAGGGGAGTAGGGGAGGGGAGTGGGGGAGGGTAGTGGGGGTGGTAACTGGGGGAGTGGAATGTTGTAGGGCAGTGGGGGAAGCGAGTGGCATCGGGAGTGGGGTAGGGGACTGGCCTAGGGGATGGCAGTGAGGAGGTGGAGTGAAGGGGAGTGGCGTGGGGAGTAGGTGAGGGCAGTGGCGTAGGGGCGTTCTGTAGGGGAGGGCAGTGAGGAGGAGAAGGAATGGGAGTAGGGGAGGGGAGTGGGGGAGGGGTGTGGGGGAGGGAGTGGTGTAGGGGTATGGGGCAGGGGAGTGGGGAGGGAAGTGAGTTAGGGGAGGGGGTAGGGGAGCGGGAAAGTGGAGTGAGATAGGGGCGTGGGGTAGGGGAGCGCAGTGAGGAGGTGGAGGGAAGGAGAGTGGGGTAGGGGAGTGGGGTAGGGGAGTTGGGGAGCGGAGTGGGGTAGAGTAGTGGGGTAGGAGAGTGAGGGAGGTGTCTGGGGTAGGGGAGTTGGGTAGTGGAGGGCAGTGCGGAGGTGGAGGGACGGGGAGTGGGGACGGGAGCAGGATAGGAGAGTTGGGGAGCGTAGTGGGGTAGGGGTGTGGGGAAGGGGAGTGTGGTCGGGGTGTTGTGTCGGGGAGTGGGGTAGGGGAGTGGGGTGTGGGAGTTGTGGAGGGAGTGCAGTAGGGGTGTGGGGGAGTGGAGTGGAGTGTGGTCGAGAGGTAGGGTAGGGGAGGTGGAGGGAAGTGGAGTGGTGGACGGGAGTGGGGAAGGGGAGTTGGGGAGGGGGTGGCGGAGGGGAATGAGGGAGGGGAGATGTGGAGGTGGAGGGACGGGGAGTGGGGACGGGAGCAGGATAGGAGAGTTGGGGAGCGTAGTGGGGTAGGGGTGTGGGGAAGGGGAGTGGGGGAGGAGTGGGGTGGGGGAGTGGAGTCGGGGAGTGTGGTCGGGGTGTTGTGTCGGGGAGTGGGGTAGGGGAGTGGGGTGTGGGAGTTGTGGAGGGAGTGCAGTAGGGGTGTGGGGGAGTGGAGTGGAGTGTGGTAGAGAGGTAGGGTAGGGGAGGTGGAGGGAAGTGGAGTGGTGGACGGGAGTGGGGAAGGGGAGTGGGGGAGGGGGTGGGGGAGGGGAGTGGGTGGGGGGAGTGGGTGAGAGAAGTGGAGTAGGGGAGTGGGGGAGGGGAGTGCAGTAGGGAAGTTGGGGAGGGGAGTTGGGGAGGGGAGTTGGGGAGGGGAGTGGGGGGGGAGAATGAGGGAGGGGAATGAGGGAGGGGAGATGTGGAGGGGTGTGGGGGAGGGGAGTGGGGGAGGGGAGTGGGGGTGAGAAGTGGAGTAGGGGAGTGGTGTTTGGGAGTTGGTGAGGGAGTGGGGAGGAGAGTTGGGTAGGGGAGTGGGGTAGGGGAGTGGGGTAGGGAAGAGGGGTAGGGGAGTTGGGGAGGGGAGTTGATGCGGGGAGTGGGGCAGAGGAGTGGGGTAGGGGTGTTGCGGAGAGGAGAGGGGGAGGGGAGTGAGGTAGGGCAGTTGGGGATGGGAGTGGGCAATGGGAGTGGTGTAGGGGAGTGGGGCAGGGGAGTGGGATAGGAAAGGGCAGTGAGGAGGTGGAGTGAAGGGGAGATGTGTGGGGAGTGGTGGAGCGCACTGGCGTAGGGGAGGTTGGTAGGGGAGGGCAATGAGGAGGATAAGGAAGGGGAGTAGGTGCGGGGAGTGGGGGAGTGGAGTGGGGAGGGGAGTGTGGTTGGGTCGTGGGTAGGGGAGTGGTGTAGGGCAGTGGGGGAGGAGACTGTGGTAGGGGAGTGGCATAGGGGAGTGGGAAAGGGGATTGGGATAGGGGAGTGGGTAGGGGAGTTGTAGAGGGGAGTGGGGTAGGGGAGTGGGTTAGGAGAGGTGGGTAGGGGAGTAGGGTAGGGGAGTGGGGTAGGGGATTGCGGTAGGGGATTGGGGTAGGGGAGTGGGGTAGGGGAGTGGGGTAGGGGAGTGGGGTAGGGGAGTTGGGGAGGTGAGTGGGGGAGGTGATTGGGGAGAAGTGGGGAGTATAGAGAGTGGGGTATTGGAGTTGTTGAGGGGAGTGGGGGAGGGGAGTGAGGCAGGGGAGTTGGGGAGGGGAGTGGGGTAGAGGAGTGGTGGATGGGAATGGGGAGGGGAGTTGGGGAGGGGCGTGGGGTAGAGGAGTGGGGGATGTGAGTGGGGGAGGGGAGTTGGGGAGGGGAGTTGGGGAGGGGATTGGGGGACAGGGAGTGGGGTAGCAGAGTGATGTAGGGGAGTGGGGGAGGGGAGTGAGGCAGGGGTGTGGGGTAGGGGACTGCGTTAGGAGAGTGGGAGAGGGGAGTGGGAGAGGGAGTGGGGGACAAGGAGTGGGGTAGGGGAGTGATGGAGGGGAGTGCGTGAGGGGATTGGGGTAGGCGAGGTGGGTAGGGGAGTAGGGTAGGGGAGTGGGGTAGGGGATTGAGGTAGGGGATTGGGGTAGGGGTGTGGGGTAGGGGAGTGGGGTGTGGGAAGGAAGTGAGGTAGGGGAGTGCGGAAGGAGAATGGGGTAGGGGCGTGGGTTAGGGGAGCGCAGTGAGGAGGTGCAGGGAAGGGGAGTGGGGAGGGGAGTGAGGATGTGTGTAGGGTAGAGGAGTTGGGTAGTGGAGGGCAGTGAGGAGGTGGAGAGAAGGGGGGTGGGGAAGGGGTGTGGTAGGAGGAGTGGGTACGGGAGTAGGGGAGGGTAGTGAGGTATGGGAGTGGTTGAGGGGAGTGGGGTAGGGGAGTGTGGTAGAGGATTGGGGTAGGGGAGTGGGGTAGGGGAGTTGTAGAGGGAGTGCAGTAGGGGAGTGGGGGATGGGAGTGGGGTTGGGGATTGGGAGAGTGTACTGGGGGATGGGAGTGTGGTTGGGCAGGGCAGTGAAGAGGTGGAGGGAAGCGGAGTGGTGGAGGGGAGTGGGGGAGGTGATTGGAGGAGGGGGTGTGGTAAGGGAGTGAGGTAGGGGAGTGGGGTAGGAGAGTTGGGCCAGGGAGTTGAGGAGGGGAGTTGGGAGGAGTTGGGGAGGGGAGTGGGGAAAGGAAGTGAGGCAGGGGAGTTGGGGATGGGAGTGGGGGATGTGAGTGTAGTCGGGGAATGTGGTATGGGAATTAGTGAGGGGAGTTGGGGTGGGGAGTTGGGGAGGGGACTTGGGGAGGGGAGTGGGGTAGAGGAGTGTTGGATGGAAGTGGGGTGGGGAGTGGGATTGGGGAGTGGGGGATGGGAGTTGGGGAGGGGAGTGGGGGACAGGGCGTGGGGTAGGGGATTGATGTAGGGGAGTGGGGGAGGCGAGTGGCGAATGGGAGTGTGGTTGGGGAGTGGGAAAGGGGAATGGGATAGCGGAGTGGGGTAGGGGCGTTGGGTACTGGAGGGCAGTGAGGAGGTGGAGAGAAGGTGAGTGGGGGATGGGGTGGGGTAGGAGAGGTGGGTAGGGGTGTAGGGGAGGGGAGTGGGGGAGGGGAGTGGGGGAAGGGAGTGGGGTAGGGGAGTTGTGGAGGGGAGTGCAGTAGGAGAGTGGGGTCGGGGAGTGGCGTAGGGGAGTGTGGTAGGGGAGTGGGGTAGGAGAGTGGGGTAGGGGAGTTGTTGAGGAGACTGCGGTCGGGGTGTGGGGTCGGGGCGTGGGGCAGGGGAGTGGGGGAGGGTAGTGGTGAATGGGATTGTCTTAGGTGAGGGCAGTGAAGAGGTGGAGGGAAGCGGAGTGGAGATTCGGAGTAGGGGAGTGGATTGGTGGTGGGGTGTGGTAAGGGTGTGGGTTCTGCGAATGGGGTAGGGGAGGTGGTAGCGGAGTTGGGGAGGCTAGTTGGGGAGGGGAGTGGGAAGGAGAATGGGGGAAGTTAGTGTGCGAGGGGAGTGGGCGAGGGGAGCTGGGGCGTGGAGTGGGGGAGGGGAATGGTGGAGAGGAGTTGGGGAGGGGAGTGGGGGAGGGGTGTGGGGGAGGGGTGTGGGGGAGGGAAGTGAGGGAGGGAAGTGGGGGAGGGCTGTTGGAGGGTGTTGGGGAGGGGTGTGGGGGAGGGAAGTGAGGGAGGGGAGTTGGGGATGGGAGTGGGGGGGGGAGAATGAGGGAGGGGAATGAGGGAGGGGAGATGTGGAGGGGTGTGGGGGAGGGGACTGGGGGAGGGGAGTGGGGGTGAGAAGTGGAGTAGGGGAGTGGTGTTTGGGAGTTGGTGAGGGAGTGGGGAGGAGAGTTGGGTAGGGGAGTGGGGTAGGGGAGTGGGGTAGGGGAGAGGGGTAGGGGAGTTGGGGAGGGGAGTTGATGCGGGGAGTGGGGCAGAGGAGTGGGGTAGGGGTGTTGCGGAGAGGAGAGGGGGAGGGGAGTGAGGTAGGGCAGTTGGGGATGGGAGTGGGCAAGGGGAGTGGTGTAGGGGAGTGGGGCAGGGGAGTGGGATAGGAAAGGGCAGTGAGGAGGTGGAGTGAAGGGGAGAGGTGTGGGGAGTGGTGGAGCGCACTGGCGTAGGGGAGGTTGGTAGGGGAGGGCAATGAGGAGGATAAGGAAGGGGAGTAGGTGCGTGGAGTGGGGGAGGGGAGTGGGGAGGGGAGTGTGGTTGGGTCGTGGGTAGGGGAGTGGTGTAGGGCAGTGGGGGAGGAGACTGTGGTAGGGGAGTGGCATAGGGGAGTGGGAAAGGGGATTGGGATAGGGGAGTGGGTAGGGGAGTTGTAGAGGGGAGTGGGGTAGGGGAGTGGGTTAGGAGAGGTGGGTAGGGGAGTAGGGTAGGGGAGTGGGGTAGGGGATTGCGGTAGGGGATTGGGGTAGGGGAGTGGGGTAGGGGAGTGGGGTAGGGGAGTGGGGTAGGGGAGCTGGGGAGGTGAGTGGGGGAGGTGATTGGGGAGGAGTGGGGAGTATAGAGAGTGGGGTATTGGAGTTGTTGAGGGGAGTGGGGGAGGGGAGTGAGGCAGGGGAGTTGGGGAGGGGAGTGGGGTAGAGGAGTGGTGGATGGGAATGGGGAGGGGAGTTGGGGAGGGGCGTGGGGTAGAGGAGTGGGGGATGTGAGTGGGGGAGGGGAGTTGGGGAGGGGAGTTGGGGAGGGGATTGGGGGACAGGGAGTGGGGTAGCGGAGTGATGTAGGGGAGTGGGGGAGGGGAGTGAGGCAGGGGTGTGGGGTAGGGGACTGCGTTAGGAGAGTGGGAGAGCGGAGTGGGAGAGGGAGTGGGGGACAAGGAGTGGGGTACGGGAGTGATGGAGGGGAGTGGGTGAGGGGAGTGGGGTAGGAGAGGTGGGTAGGGGAGTAGGGTAGGGGAGTGGGGTAGGGGATTGAGGTAGGGGATTGGGGTAGGGGTGTGGGGTAGGGGAGTGGGGTGTGGGAAGGAAGTGAGGTAGGGGAGTGCAGAAGGAGAATGGGGTAGGGGCGTGGGTTTGGGGAGCGCAGTGAGGAGGTGGAGGGAAGGGGAGTGGGGAGGGGAGTGAGGATGTGTGTAGGGTAGAGGAGTTGGGTAGTGGAGGGCAGTGAGGAGGTGGAGAGAAGGGGGTGGGGAAGGGGTGTGGTAGGAGGAGTGGGTACGGGAGTAGGGGAGGGTAGTGAGGTATGGGAGTGGTTGAGGGGAGTGGGGTAGGGGAGTGTGGTAGGGGATTGGGGTAGGGGAGTGGGGTAGGGGAGTTGTAGAGGGAGTGCAGTAGGGGAGTGGGGGATGGGAGTGGGGTTGGGGATTGGGAGAGTGTACTGGGGGATGGGAGTGTGGTTGGGCAGGGCAGTGAAGAGGTGGAGGGAAGCGGAGTGGTGGAGGGGAGTGGGGGAGGTGATTGGAGGAGGGGGTGTGGTAAGGGAGTGAGGTAGGGGAGTGGGGTAGGAGAGTTGGGCCAGGGAGTTGGGGAGGGGAGTTGGGAGGAGTTGGGGAGGGGAGTGGGGAAAGGAAGTGAGGCAGGGGAGTTGGGGATGGGAGTGGGGGATGTGAGTGGAGTAGGGGAATGTGGTATGGGAATTAGTGAGGGGAGTTGGGGTGGGGAGTTGGGGTGGGGACTTGGGGAGGGGAGTGGGGTAGAGGAGTGTGGGATGGAAGTGGGGTGGGGAGTGGGATTGGGGAGTGGGGGATGGGAGTTGGGGAGGGGAGTGGGGGACAGGCCGTGGGGTAGGGGATTGATGTAGGGGAGTGGGGGAGGCGAGTGGCGAATGGGAGTGTGGTTGGGGAGTGGGAAAGGGGAATGGGATAGCGGAGTGGGGTAGGGGCGTTGGGTACTGGAGGGCAGTGAGGAGGTGGAGAGAAGGTGAGTGGGGGATGGGGTGGGGTAGGAGAGGTGGGTAGGGGTGTAGGGGAGGGGAGTGGGGGAGGGGAGTGGGGGAAGGGAGTGGGGTAGGGGAGTTGTGGAGGGGAGTGCAGTAGGAGAGTGGGGTCGGGGAGTGGCGTAGGGGAGTGTGGTAGAGGAGTGGGGTAGGAGAGTGGGGTAGGGGAGTTGTTGAGGAGACTGCGGTCGGGGTGTGGGGTCGGGGCGTGGGGCAGGGGAGTGGGGGAGGGTAGTGGTGAATGGGATTGTCTTAGGTGAGGGCAGTGAAGAGGTGGAGGGAAGCGGAGTGGTGGATCGGAGTAGGGGAGTGGATTGGTGGTGGGGTGTGGTAAGTGTGTGGGTTCTGCGAATGGGGTAGGGGATGTGGTAGCGGAGTTGGGGAGGCTAGTTGGGGAGGGGAGTGGGAAGGAGAATGGGGGAAGTTAGTGTGCGAGGGGAGTGGGCGTGGGAAGCTGGGGCGTGGAGTGGGGGAGGGGAATGGTGGAGAGGAGTTGGGGAGGGGAGTGGGGGAGGGGTGTGGGGGAGGGGTGTGGGGGAGGGAAGTGAGGGAGGGAAGTGGGGGAGGGCTGTTGGAGGGTGTTGGGGAGGGGTGTGGGGGAGGGAAGTGAGGGAGGGGAGTTGGGGAGGGGAGTGGGGGAGGTGAGTTGGGGAGGGGAGTGGAGTAGGGGCGTGGGGTATGGGAGTTGGTGAGGGGAGTGGGGGAGGGGAGTGGGGGAGGGGAGTGGGGTAGGGGAGTGGGGTAGGGGAGTGGGGTAATGAGTCGGTGTGGGAGTGGGGGAGGGGAGTGGAGGAGGGGAGTGGGGGAGGGGAGTTGGGGAGGGGAGTTGGGTAGAGGGGTGGGGATTGGGAGTGGGGTGGGGGAGTGGGTTAGGGGAGTGGGGGAGGGGAGTTGGGGAGGGGTGAGGGGGACAGGGAGTGGGGGACAGGGAGTGGGGGACAGGGAGTGGGGTGGGGGAGTGATTTAGGGGAGTAGAGTAGGGGAGTGGGGTAGGGGAGTGGGAATTGGGAGTGGGGGAGGGGAGTGGGGGAGGGGAGTGGGGGACAGGGAGTGGGGTAGGGGAGTGATATAGGCGAGTGGGGGAGGGGAGTGGGGAGGGGAGTGGGGAGGCGAGTGGATGAAGGGAGTGGGGGAGGGGAGTGGGGGACAGGAAGTGGTGTAGGGGAGTGCGGTTAGTGAGTTGGGGCGGGGAGAGGGGAGTGGGGGAGGGGATTGTGGTAGGGGAGCGTGGTAGGGGAGTGTGGGAGGGGAGTTCGGTAGGGGAGTGTGGTAAGGGAGTGGGGGATGGGAGTGGGGTAGGGGAGTGGGGTAGGGTAGTGATGTTGGGGAGTGTGGGCGTGGAGTGGAAAGGGGACTGGAGAGGGGAGTGGGGTAGTGGAGTGGCGGCAGGAATGGGGTAGGGGAGTGGGGGTGGGATGTGGGCTGGGGAGTGAGGGAGGGGAGTGGGGAGGGGACTGGGGGAGGGGATTGGTGGAGGGGATTGGCGGAGGGGAGTTGGGGAGGGGAGTGGGGGAGAGGAGATGGTGGTGGAGTTGGGGAGTGGAGCGGTTGAGGGGATCTGGGGAGGGGAGTGTGGAGGGGAGTGGGGGAGGGGAGTGGGGACAGGGAGTGGGTGACAGGGAGTGGGGGACAGGGGGTGTTGTAGGGCAGTGATAAAGGGGAGTGGGTAGGGGAGTGGGGGAGGGGAGTGGGGGAGGGGAGTGGGGTAGGGGAGTGGGGTAGGGGTGTGGGGTGGGGGTGTGTGGGAGGGGAGTGGGGGACAGGGAGTGGGCTAGGGGATGGATATAGGGGAGTGGGGGATGGGAGTGGGGGAGGGGAGTGGGGTAGGGGAGTGGGGTAGGGGAGTGGGTGAAGGGAGTGGGAGTGGGGAGTGGGGGACAGAAAGTGGGGTAGGGGAGTGCGGTAGGTGAGTCGGGGCGGGGAGAGGGGAGTGGGGGATAGGTGTGTGGTAGGGGAGTGTAGTAGGGGAGTGTGGGAGGGGAGTTCGGTTGGGGGAGTGTGGGAAGGGTGTAGGGAAGGGGAGAGTGGTAGGGGTGTGGGGGATGGGAGTGGGGTAGGGGCGTGGGGTAGGGGAGTGATGTAGGGGAGTGTGGCAGTGGAGTGGTAAGGGGACTGGGGACGGGAGTGGGATAGGGGAGTGGAGGCATTGAGAGGGGAGTGGAGTGGGGGAGGGGAGTGGGGTAGGGGAGTGGCAGCAGGAACGGGGTAGGGGAGTGGGGGAGGGAAGTGGGCTGGGGATTGAGGGAGTGTAGTGTGGGAGGGGAGGGGAGAGGGGAGTAGAGGAGTTGGGTAGTGGAGGGCAGTGAGGAGGTGGAGAGAAGGGGGGTGGGGAAGGGGTGTGGTAGGAGGAGTGGGTACGGGAGTAGGGGAGGGTAGTGAGGTATGGGAGTGGTGGAGGGGAGTGGGGTAGGGGAGTGTGGTAGGGGATTGGGGTAGGGGAGTGGGGTAGGGGAGTTGTAGAGGGAGTGCAGTAGGGGAGTGGGGGAGGGGAGTGGGGTTGGGGATTGGGAGAGTGTACTGGGGGATGGGAGTGTGGTTGGGCAGGGCAGTGAAGAGGTGGAGGGAAGCGGAGTGGTGGAGGGGAGTGGGGGAGGTGATTGGAGGAGGGTGTGTGTTAAGGGAGTGAGGTAGGGGAGTGGGGTAGGAGAGTAGGGCCAGGGAGTTGGGGAGGGGAGTTGGGAGGAGTTGGGGAGGGGAGTGGGGAAAGGAAGTGAGTCAGGGGAGTTGGGGACCCCACTGTACACAAGCCCATTGCATTAACATACAACAATAGTGATCCCAACAGTGACCCTCGGGAACCCCATTGACTGCTTCCCTCCAGACTGAAGAATAACCATTCTCCACTACTCTCTACTTTCTGTCACTGCGCTAATTTCCCGCATGCTGACATTGAAAATAAAAGAACAGACTTCCATTTATGAAACGCCTTTCATGACCACTGCATGTTCCAAAGTGATTTCCAACCAATGAATACTTCTTAAAGCGAAGTCATTCTTGGAATTGTGCAAACAGGCAGACAGTTTCTGCACAGCAGCTCCCACAAGCAGCAATGTGATGATGATCAGAGCTATTTTTGCGACGCTTATTGAAGGATAAATATTGACAAGGACACCGTGAATAATTCCCCTGCTCTGCTTCTACATAGTGCAATGGGATCTTTAACATCCACCTGAGAGGGCAGACTGCAAATTGGTTGAAAGTTTCATTCGATAGACTGCACCTCTGGCTGTGCAACACTCTCTCAGTGCTGCACTGCAATGTCAGCATTGATTCTTGTGATCATGTCCTGCAGTGACACTTGATCCTGGAAGCTTGTGACTGAAAGGGGAGAGAGCTACAAACTGAGCCACGGCTGACATTAACCCTTTAATCCCATGTGTTTCTAATTCGGTAACACGGTTGTTATGTGGTACTTTTTCAAACGCCTGTGGGAAGGATAGGGATATTGTGAAAGTACAGGCAGGAAACATAATAGAATGGCACAAACTGAATGAGGTCATTCGGCCCATCATGTCTTTGCTGCCCCTTTCAAAGAGAAATCCAGTCAGTCCCACTCCCAGGCTTTTTCACTGTATCCTTGCATTTTTTTCTCCTTCAGATATTTATCCAATTCCCTTTTGGGATCTACTATTGAATCTGTATCCATCAGCCTATCAGACAGTGCATTCCAAATCCAAACCACTCAGAAACAAAAATCCTCATGGCTGCTTCTTTTACCAAATGCCTGAAATCTGTGTCTCTTGGACATTGGAAATAGTTTCTCTTTATTTAATTTATCTAAATCCTTCGAATGTTAAACACCTCAATCAAATCTCCTCTGAAAGTTCTTTGCTCTAAGCAGAACAACCCCAGCTACATAACTGTAATCCCTCATGCCTGGAGAAATACTGGTAAAACAGTTCTGTACCCTCTCCGAAGGCTTCATGTCCTCCCTAAAGTGTGGTTCCCAGCATTCGACACAAGACTCCAGGTGCAGCTGAACTAGTATTTTATATATGTTTCACATAATGTCCTTGCTTTTGTTCTTTTTGCCTCTATTTATAAACCCTAGGATCCCATACATTTATTAACTGTCAGGTTAAACTTTCCTGCCAACTTCAAAGATTTGTGTACAAATCCCAGGTGTCTCTGTTATTTCACCATCTTTATATTTGTACCATTTAACTTGTATTGTCTCTCTTCATTCATCCTTTCAAAATGTATTACCTCACACATCTGCAATGCCAATTAAATATTGAGAAGATTGAAGCCATTGCTTTCTGTCTCTGCTCCAAACATTTCCTAGTTACACACTCCATCCCTCTCCTTTGTAAATGTTTGAGACGAAGCCAAACTGCTCGCAGACATAGTTACATTGTTAACCCTGAGATGCCTTGAGATGAGCTTCCTGCAGAATATTCACACCATCAGTAAAACGGCCTATCTCCAACCCAGGTGGAGTTGCATTGCTGGTTAAAGAGTAAATGAACGCAATAGTGAGGCAGGATATTAGCTCTGACGATGTCGAATATGTATGGGTAGAGCTGAGAAACACTAAGGGGCAGAAAACGTTAGTGGGGGTTGTATATAGACCCCCAGACTGTAGTGCTGAATTTGGGAATGGCATTGAACAGGAAATTAGAGACGCATGCGATAAAGGAACATCTGTAATAATGGTTTTCTTGAATCTGCTTATAGATTGGGCAAATCAAATTGGTCACAATACGTTGTGGAGGAATTCCTGGAGAATATACGGGATGGTTTTCAGGACCAATTCTTTGAGGAACCAACTGGAGAACAGGCTATCCTAGACTGGTTATTGTATAATGAGAGAGGAATAATTGACAATCTAGTTGTGCGAGATCCCTCGGGGATGAGCGACCATAATATGATAGAATTCTTAATCATGATGGAGAGTGTCCTAGTTGATTCTGAGACCAGGGTCGTGAATCTTAATAAAGTAAGCTACGAAGGTATGAGGCATGAGTCGTTGATGATACATTGGGAAAGTTACGTAAAGAGATAACAAATGAAAGGCAATGGCAAACATTCAAAGAGCGCATGGATGAACTGCAACAATTGTTTATCCCTGTCTGGTGCAGAAGTAAAATAGAAAATGTAGCCAAATCATGGCTTGCAAGGAAAATCAGAGATAGCGCTAGATCCAAAGAAGAGGCATATAAATTTGCCAGGAAAACAACAACAGACCTGAGGATTGGGAGCAGTTTAAAATTCAGCAAAGGAGCACCAAGGGATTGATTGAGAAGGGGAAAATGGAGTACAATAGTAAGCTTGCGGGGAACACAAAAGCTGACTGTAAACGCATCTATAGGTATGTGAAGCGGAAAAGATTGGTGAAGTCAAATGCAGGTCCGTTACAGTCAGAAACAGGGGGATTTATTCTGGGAAACAAAGAAATGGCTGACCAACTAAATGCATACTTTAGTTCTGTCTTCACAAAGGAGGACGCCAATATCATACCAGAAATGTTGGTGAATACAGGGTTTATTGAGAGAGAGGAACTGAAAGAAATCAGTATTAGTAGAGAAATGGTGTTGGGGAAGTTGATGGTATTGAAGTCCAATAAATCCCCAGGGCCTAGTAATCTACATCCCAGAGTACTTAGGAAGTGGCCCGAGAAATAGTGGATGCATTGGTGGTCATCATCCAAGATTCTATGGACTCTGGAATTGTTCCTACAGATTGGAAGGTAGCTAATGCAACCCCACTATTAAAAAAGGAAGGTAGAGAGAAAGCAGGAAATTGTAGACCAGTCAGCCTGATATCGGTCGTGGGGAAAATCCTGGAGTCCATTATCAAAGATTTTGCAGCAGAGCACTTGGAGAACAGTTGTAGAATCGGGCAGAGTCAGCATGGATTTATGAAAGGGAAATCATGCTTGATCAATCCACTAGCATTCTTCGAGGATGTCAGTAGGAGAGTTGATGAGGGGGAGCAAGTGGATGTGATTTATTTGCACTTTCGGAAGGCTCTCGACAAAGTTCCACGTAAGGGTTTAGCGTGTAAAATTAACGCGCATGGGACTGGGGGTAGTGTATTGCGATAGATAGAAAATTGGTTGGGAGACAGGAAACAAAGCATTGGAACATACGGATCTTTTTCTGAATGGCAGGCAGTGACTAGTGGGGTACCGCAGGGATCGGAGCTAGGACCCTAGCTATTCACAATATATATTAATGATTTAGATGAGGAAACTAAATGTAATATCTCCACATTTGCAGTTGATACAAAATTGGGTGGGAGGGTGAGTTGTGAGGGGGATGCAGAGAGGCTTCCGGGTGATTTGGACA
This sequence comes from Heterodontus francisci, assembly GCF_036365525.1. Lineage (NCBI taxonomy): Eukaryota > Metazoa > Chordata > Chondrichthyes > Heterodontiformes > Heterodontidae > Heterodontus > Heterodontus francisci. Next base: position 1,107,531 of record NW_027140578.1, on the reverse strand, counting down.
ATTTGAGTGAGTGGGCAAATGCATGGCAGATGCAGTATAATGTGGATAAATGTGAAGTTATCCACTTTACTAGCAAAAACAGGAAGGCAGATTATTATCTGAACGGCTATAAACTGAGAGAGGGGAATATGCAGCGAGACCTGGGTGTTCTCGTACACCAGTCACTGAAGGTAAGCATGCAGGTGCAACAGACGGTCGAAAAAGGCGAATGTTATGTTGGCCTTTATAGAGACAGGATTCGAGTACAGGAGCAGGGATGTTTTGCTGCAATTATACAGGGCCTTGGTGAGGCCGCACTTGGAATATTGTGTGCAGTGTTGGTCTCCTTATCTGAGGAAGGATGCTCTTGCTACAGAGGGAGTGCAGTAGAGTTTTACCAGACTGATTCCTGGGATGGTAGGACTGTCGTATGAGGAGAGATTGAGTCGGTTAGGACTATATTCACTGGCTTTCAGAAGAGTGAGGAGGGATCTCATCGAAACCTATAAAATTCTAACATGGCTTGACAGGGTATATGCAGGAAGGATGTTCCCGATGGTGGGGGACTCCCGGACCAGGTGTCATAGTCTAAGTATATTGGGTAAAACTTTCAGGACTGAGATGAAGAGACGTTTCTCCACCCAGAGGGTGGTGAGCCTGTGGAAATCTGTCATCACGCCCATATCCAAGGGGGATTGGAAGATTCTGGCCAGTGCCTCGGCTATTTCCACCATTGCTTCCCTCAGCAACCCTCATACATCCCATCCAGACTGGGTAAATGTTCAACTTTATAGTGGTACTGAAGTGTTGGATTGAAAAGGGTTAACTGAATCTGTTTGTTCCGTGACTGTAATTAATGTCAGTCTCCATGGACCCTAATTGTGTCAGTGGACGTTTTCCATCTTCTATTAATAAGGGGCATCTTTCAATGTGTTATTCTATAGTGTCAGTGGGAACATCAGCCCCGGCACGAACAAAGATCAGCTGCTCCAGAGAGATAGAGAGAGGATAGATCAGAATCAGAGAACATTAGACTGGAATGTTACAACAATGGGTCAGAATCTGAGAACAATAGATTGGAATGTTACAACAATGGGTCAGAATCTGAGAACAATAGATTGGAATGTTACAACAATGGGTCAGAATCTGAGAACAATAGATTGGAATATTACAACAATGGACAGGAGTTTATCCTCGGTTATTTACTCTCTTTCTACATATTATGATTGGATGTCATTAAACATTCATATCTATCTCGCACTGAAGATTATTCAATACATTTACTATCCAATCCTGGCTATTATTGGTGTCCCTGGTAAGTCTCTCTATCTAGCTATTAATTCTTTAAACCATGTTTGACTGCATTACTGTTCCTGTAATTTACTCTGCCCTTCTTGCTGCTGTTGTATGCCTGGTGAATATCTTCAGCTATTAGCTCAACAAACCATTGTGAACTGTATTACAGCTCTTGTCATTTCCTCTCTCATCGTTGCTGCTGTTGCTGTCTCTGTTTCAGGCCAGGAGATCTGTAAACCCTGTTTCACTGAAATACTGTTCTGTTATGTAAATTTTGGGAAGACGGAAGCCAGTGTCATTGGTCTCCATCAGAAACTCATTCCCCTATCTGTGAAGCACATACTCCACCCTGCCCAATATCTGAGGCTCAACTCGACAGTTTACAACTTCTGTGTTATATTTCAACCTGAGCTAAGTTCATCTTCATATTCTTTCCATCACTAACCCTGCCTAATATCACCTCTATGATATCACCCAACTCCACCTCTGCTTCAGCCCATCTACTGCATAAACCCTCATCTGCATCACTGTTAAATACACAGTTGACTATTCCAATTCCATCTTGTTCACCCTCACAGTTCTAAACCTCCATAAACCACAACCCATCCAGAACTCTTCTGCCTGTATTCGAACTCACACCAAATCCCGATCACCCATCACCCCTGTGCTCACTGATCTCCATTGGCTCCCGGTATGGCAGCACCTTAATTTTAATCTTCTCATTCTTGTGTTTGAATCTCTCCATGGCCTCACCCCTCCATTTATTCACTTTCCCCTCTCCAATTCCGATAGAACATAGAGCATTACAGCGCAGTACAGGCCCTTTAGCCCTCGATGTTGCGCCGGCCAGTGAAACCATCTGACCTACACTATTCCATTTTCATCCATATGTCTTTCCAATGACCACTTAAATGCCCTTAAAGTTGGCGAGTCTACTACTGTTGCAGGCAGGGCGTTCCACGCCCCTACTACTCTCTGTGTAAAGAAACTACCTCTGACATCTGTCCTATATCTATCACCCCTCAACTTAAAGCTATGTCCCCTCGTGTTTTCCATCACCATCCGAGGAAAAAGGCTATCACTATCCACCCTGTCCAACCCTCTGATTATCTTATATGTCTCTATAAGGTCACCTCTTCTCCTCCTTCTCTCTAACGAAAACAACCTCAAGTCCCTCAGCCTTTCCTCGTAAAACGTTCCCTCCATACCAGTCAACATCCGAGTAAATCTCCTCTGCACCTTTTCCAAAGCTTCCACATCCTTCCTATAATGCGGTGACCAGAACTGCACGCAATACTCCAGGTGCGGCCGCACCAGAGTTCTGCACAGCTGCAGCATGACCTCGTGGCTCCTAAACTCGATCCCCCTACTAATAAAAGCTAACACACCATATGCCTTCTTAACAGCTCTATTAACCTGGGTGGCAACTTTCAGGGATTTATGCACCAGGACACCAAGATCTCTCTGCTCATCTACACTACCAAGAATCTTCCCATTAGCCCAGTATTCTGCAATCCTGTTACTCCTTCCGAAGTGAGTCACCTCACACTTTTCCGCATTAAACTCCATTTGCCATCTCAGCCCAGCTCTGCAGCCTATGTATGTCCCTCTGTACCCTACAACATCCTTCGGCACTATCCACAACTCCACCGACCTTCGTGTCATCCGCAAATTTACTAACCCACCCTTCTACACCCTCATCCAGGTCATTTATAAAAATGAAAAACAGCAGTGGCCCCAAAACAGATCCTTGCGGTACACCACTAGAAACTATTAATTCCCTTTTGTTTCGGAGGACCAGGGGACCGCTGGGTAAGGGAAAACTATTTATTTGGGCAGTTTTAAAATCTTGTTCTTTTTGCGAGGAGCAGCTTTGACAGAACGAGGTGCGGAGTGGACTTACAGCTGAGCGGTCAATTTCAGTGTAATTTACAAGTTAATCCCCTTTTGTTTCGGAGGACCAGGGGACTGCTGGGTAAGGGAAAACTATTTATTTGGGCAGTTTTAAAATCTTGTTCTTTTTGCGAGGAGCAGCTTTGACAGAACGAGGTGCGGAGCGGACTGACAGCTGAGCGGTCAATTTCAGTGTAAGTTACAAGTTAATCCCCTTTTGTTTCTGAGGACCAGGGGACTGCTGGGTAAGGGAAAACAATTTATTTGGGCAGTTTTAAAATCATTTTCTTTTTGCGAGGAGCAGCTTTGACAGAACGAGGTGTGGAGCGAACTTACAGCTGAGTGGTCAATTTCAGTGTAAGTTACAAGTTAATCCCCTTTTGTTTCGGAGGACCAGGGGACTGCTGGACAAAGGAAAACAATTTATTTGGGCAGTGGCAGTACCCGAGACTCTACACGTGTAGTGTCTCCCACCCACCCTCCTCCTCTAACCAAAAAAAAGGACTCTGGTGCGTTGATAAGGCAAGCTTTTTATTTAAAAAGTTCAGTCCGTCGGATTGCTAAGCGAACAAGTTTTGACTTTTTTTTTTTCGTTTGGTTTTTCAGTAGATTTGTTGGGAATCTAGAATAGTGGGAATGGAGGTAAAGGCAGTTGTATGTTCCTCCTGCAGAATGTGTGAGGTAGGGGTCGCCAAGAGTGCCTCTGCTGACTGCATCTGCGGGAAGTGCACCCAACTCCAGCTCATCGCAGACCGCGTTAGGGAACTGGAGCTGGAGCTGGATGAACTTCGGATCATTCGGGAGGCGGAGGGGATTATTGACAGGAGTTATAGGGAGGCAGTCACACCTCAGGTAAAAGAAGTAGGTAGATGGGTTACCGTCAGGGGAAGGAAAGGGAACCAGCAGGCAGTGCAGGGATCCCCTGTGGCCGTTTCCCTCAACAACAGGTATACCGTTTTGGATACTGTTGAGGGGGATGACTTACCAGGGGTAAGCAATGGGGTGCAGGTCTCTGGCACAGAGTCTGTCCCTGTTGCTCAGAAGGGAAAGGGGAAGAGGAGCAGAGTATTAGTCATTGGGGACTCCATAGTTAAGGGAACAGATAGGAGGTTCTGTGGGAAGGAGAGAGACTCACGGTTGGTGTGTTGCCTCCCAGGTGCCAGGGTACGTGATGTCTCTGATCGTGTTTTTGGGATCCTTAAGGGGAGGGCGAGCACCCCCAAGTCGTGGTCCACATAGGCACCAACGAAATAGGTAGAAAGAGAGATGGGGATTTAAGGCAGAAATTCAGGGAGCTAGGGTGGAAGTTTAGAGCGAGAACAACCAGAGTTGTTATCTCTGGGTTGTTGCCCGTGCCACGTGCTAGCGAAGAGAGGAATAGGGAGAGAGAGGAGTTGAACACGTGGCTGCAGGGATGGTGTAGGAGGGAGGGTTTTGGTTTCCTGGATAATTGGGGCACATTCTGGGGTAGGTGGGACCTCTACAAACAGGATGGTCTTCACCTGAACCAGAGGGGTACCAATATCCTGGGGGGGGGGGGGGGGGAGATTTGTTAGTGCTCTTCGCGGGGGTTTAAACTAAATCAGCAGGGGAATGGGAACCTAAATTGTAGTTCCAGTGTACAGGCTGTTGAGAGTAGTGAGGTAGGGGATAAGGTTACAGGGACGCAAGAGGGCACTGGCAAGCAAGAACTTGGTTTAAAGTGTGTCTACTTCAACGCCAGGAGCATCCGGAATAAGGTGGGTGAGCTTGCAGCATGGGTTGGTACCTGGGATCCTGATGTTGTGGCCATTTCAGAGACATGGGTAGAGCAGGGGCAGGAATGGATGTTGCATTCTATAGACCTCCGAATAGTTCCAGAGATGTAGAGGAAAGGATAGCGAAGATGATTCTTGACAGGAGCGAGAATAACAGGGTAGTTGTTATGGGGGACTTTAACTTTCCAAATATTGACTGGAAATACTATAGTTCGAGTACTTTAGATGGGTCTGTTTTTGTCCAGTGTGTGCAGGAGGGTTTTCTGGAACAGTATGTGGACAGGCCAACCAGGGGCGATGCCACATTGGATTTGGTACTGGGTAATGAACCCGGCCAGGTGTTCGATTTAGATGTAGGTGAGCACTTTGGCAATAGTGATCACAATTCGGTTATGTTTACCTTAGCGATGGGCAGGGACAGGTATATACCACAGGGCAAGAATTATAGCTGGAGGAAAGGAAATTATGACGCGATTAGGCAAGATTTAGGATGTGTAGGATGGGGAAGGAAACTGCAGGGGATGGGCACAGACGAAATGTGGAGCTTATTCAAGGAGCAGCTAATGCGTGTCCTTGATAAGTATGTACCTGTCAGGCAGGGAGGAAGTTGTCGAGCGAGGGAGCCGTGGTTTACTCAAGAAGTTGAAGCGCTTGTCAAGTGGAAGAGGGCGGCTTATGTTAGGATGAGACGTGAAGGCTCAGTTAGGGCGCTTGAGAGTTACAAGCTCGCCAGGAAGGATCTAAAGGGAGGGCTAAGAAGAGCAAGGAGAGGACACGAGAAATCATTGGCGGATCGGATCAAAGAAAACCCTAAGGCTTTCTATAGGTATATCAGGAATAAAAGAATGATAAGAGTTAGTACACGGCCAATCAAGGATAGTAGTGGGAAGTTGTGTGCGGAATCAGAGGAGATAGGGGAAGCGTTAAATGAATATTTTTCGTCAGTACTTACAGGAGAAAGAAAATGTTGTCGAGGAGATTACTGAGATACAGCCTACTAGGCTAGATGGGATCGAGATTCACAAGGAGGAGGTGTTAGCAATTTTGGAAAGAGTGAAAATAGATAAGTCTCCTGGGCCAGATGGGATTTATCCTAGGATTCTCTGGGAAGCCAGGGAGGAGATTGCAGAGCCGTTGTTGTTGATCTTTATGTCGTCATTGTCGACAGGAGTGGGGCCGGAAAACTGGAGGATAGCAAATGTTGTCCCCTTGTTCAAGAAGGGGAGTAGAGACAGCCCTGGTAATTATAGACCTGTGAGCCTTACTTCGGTTGTGGGTAAAATGTTGGAAAAGGTTATAAGAGATAGGATTTATAATCATCTTGAAAAGAATAAGTTCATTTGCGATAGTCAGCACGGTTTTGTGAAAGGTAGGTCGTGCCTCACAAACCTTATTGAGTTTTTCGAGAAGGTGACCAAACAGGTGGATGAGGGTAAAGCCGTGGATGTGGTCTATATGGATTTCAGTAAGGCGTTTGATAAGGTTCCCTACGGTAGGCTATTGAAGAAAATATGGAAGTTTGGGGTTGAAGGTGATTTAGAGCTTTGGATCAGAAATTGGCTAGCTGAAAGAAGACAGAGCGTGGTTGTTGATGGCAAATGTTCATCCTGGAGTTTTGTTACTAGTGGTGTACCGCAAGGTTCTGTTTTGGGGCCACTGCTGTTTGTCATTTTTATAAATGACCTGCATGAGGGTGTAGAAGGGTGGGTTAGTAAATTTGCGGATGACACGAAGGTCGGTGGAGTTGTGGACAGTGTCGAAGGGTGTTGTAGGGAACAGCGGGACATAGATAAGCTGCAGAGCTGGGCTGAGAGATGACAAATGGAGTTTAATGCGGAGAAGTGTGAGGTGATTCACTTTGGAAGGAGTAACAGCAATGCAGAATACTGGGCTAATGGGAAGATTCTTGGTAGTGTAGATGAGCAGAGAGATCTTGGTGTCCAGGTACATAAATCCCTGAAAGTTGCTACACAGGCTAATGGGGCTGTTAAGAAGGCATATGGTGTGTTAGCTTTTATTAGTAGGGGGATCGAGTTTCGGAGCCACGAGGTCATGCTGCAGCTGTGCAGAACTCTGGTGAGGCCGCACCTTGAGTATTGCGTGCAGTTCTGGTCACCACATTATAGGAAGGATGGGGAAGCTTTGGAAAGGGTGCAGAGGAGATTTACTAGGATGTTGCCTGGTATGGAGGGAAGGTCTTACGAGGAAAGGCTGAGGGACTTGGGGTTTTTTTCGTTGGAGAGAAGGAGGAGGAGAGGTGACTTAATAGAGACATATAAGATAATCAGAGGGTCAGATAGGGTGGATAGTGAGAGTCTTTTTCCTCGGATGATGATGGCAAACACGAGGGGACATAGCTTTAAGTTGAGGGGTGAAAGATATAGGACAGATGGCAGAGGTGGTTTCTTTACGCAGAGAGTAGTAATGGCGTGGAACGCCCTGCCTGCAACAGTAGTAGACTCGCCAACTTTAAGGGCATTTAAGTGGTCATTGGATAGACATATGGATGAAAATGGAATAGTGTAGGTCAGATGGTCGGCGCAACATCGAGGGCCGAGGGTCCTGGACTGCGCTGAAATGTTCTAATTCTAATTCTAATTCTAAGGCTAGAAAGTGGCATTTGGTTCAATGGCGTTTGATCATCCATATACATAACATCAACAGTGCTCTCATCAACTCTCGCCAATACTTCATCAAAGGACTCGATCAGGTTTGTCAGATATGAGTTCTGTTAACATACATGTGCTGCTTATCATTTCTAAACTCATGTTCTTTCCAAATCTCAATAATCGTGTCCCAGATTATTGACGCTCAAATTTTCCCCAACGTTTCATTGCTGTTGGACTGAAGGGCCTGTAGTTACACTATTCATCCTGTCGCTACTATTGTACATAAAGTTTCACACTTATAACGCTCCAGTGTTCCTTCACCACTCCCATATCCAAGGAGGATTGAAATATTCTGGTCAGTGGCTCCGCTATTCCTACCATTCCTTCCCACCCTTATACTTCCCATACCGGGAAATGTTCTACTTTATTGTGGTACAAATATATTTGGATTGAAAGGAGTTAACTGAAACTGTTTGTTCAGTGACTGTAATTAATTTCAGTCTCCATGGGCGCTAATTGTATAACTACAGGCTTTCCCTCTTCTATTAATAAGGGATTCCTTGCAGTGTATTATCCAATCGTGTCAGCGGAAGCATCACCCCGGAACTGACAGGGATCAGCGGATTGGAGAGACGGAGCGGATAGATCAGAATCTGAGAACAATAGATTGGAAAGTTGCAGCAATGGGTCAGAATCTGAGAACAATAGAGTGGAATGTTACAAAAATGGGCAGGAGTTTCTCCTCTTTGTTTAACTATCTTACTGCAGATTATGATTGGATAACATTAGATTCTCAGATCGCAGCTGCACTGAGGATGATTCAAATGATTTACTATCCGATTCTCGCTATTACTGGGGTCCCTGGTAAGTCTTTGTATCCAACTAATCGATCAATAATCCATATTGCATTATATTAGTGTTCATGTTATTTAAATCTTGGGAAGACCAAAGCCATTATATTCAGTCTCTGTCACAAATTCTATTTCCCATCCACTATTTGCAACACCCTCGCTGGGGCTGGGCCAAACTGTTTACAACTTCTGGCATCTGGTTAACGCTGAGCTGTGTTCATCCCCATTTTCTCACCATCACCAGCCTTGCTGACCACCACCTCTGTAATATCATCTGCAGCTCTGCCTCAGCCCATCAGCCGAAACCCTGATCTGTGCGTTTGTTATTTCCACACTTGGTTATTCCAATTCTTCCCTTGCCACCGTCCCAGTTGCAAACCTTCATAAATCACAGCCCATCCAGAACTCTGCTGCCTGTATCCTAATTCGAAGCAAACCCCGATCACCCATCACCCCTGTGCTCACTGATATACATTGGCTCGTGGTCTGGCATCAAATTTATTTTAATATTCTCATTCCTATGTTTGAATCCCTCCATGGCCATGCCACTATGCATTTTGCATATTCCTGCAAATCGTTATCCTTGAAGTCTTATTCCAATCCCTTCAATCTCCCCATCCGTAATTTTCATTCGATTACACCATTAGTGTCAACATTATGGAAGCCTGAATCCATAAAATGATGTGAGCCACACTTCTGGCCACTTTTATTGTGGCCTGCACTGTGCCCCATGCTGGGCAGAGCTCTAGCCCGGCTGCATCATGTGTTTACCATTCGTGTGAGGAGGTTTCAATGTGACGTCAATCAGCATTCCGACAGCTTTCTATGTAAGTCTTTGAAACATGTACATGTTTACTGTCCGCCTATGTTAGTCACTCTCAGCTGAGCATACATACAGCAGCACGAGTATCCCCCTCTAGTGTTGTTTAAAAGGACCAGGTTTCCCACTTATAAGTGAGGGGCTTTTGTATTACTTCTGCTATTGTAAAGTGTGTGGAGGTGATCACAGAATCACAGAATAATAGAGTGCAGTAGAGGCCCTTCGAAGCATTGCGTCTGCACCGATGCATTAGACACCTGACCTGTCTACTTAATCCCATTTGCCAGCACTTGGCCCATTGCCTTGAATGTTATGACGTGCCAAGTGCTCATCCAGGTACTTTTCAAAGGATGTGAAGCAACCTGCATCTACCACTCTCCCAGGCAGGGCATTCCAGACCGTCCCCACCCTCTGGGTAAAAAGTTCTTCCGCAAGTCCCCCTTAAACCTCCCCCCGCCCCTCTCCTTAAACCCCTGACCCCTCGTAACTGACCCTTCAACTAAGGGGAACAGCTGCTCCCTAACCACCCTGTCCATGCCCCTCATAATCTTGCACACCTCGTTCAGGTCTCTCTTCAGTCTTCTCTGCTCCAGGGAAAGCAACCCAAGCCTATCCAACCTCTCTTCATAGCTTAAATGTTCCATCCCAGGCAACAACCTGGTGAATCGCTTCTGCACCACCTCCAATGCAATCATATCCTTCCGATAATATGGAGACCAGAATTGCATTCAGTACTCCAGCTGTGGCCTTCCCAAAGTTCTGTACAACTCCAACATGACCTCCCTGTTTTTGTAATCTATGCCTCGTTTGATAAAGGCAAGTGTCCCATAAGCCTTTTTCACCACCCTATTAAACTGCCCTTCTGCCTTCAGAGATCTATGGACAAACACGCCAAGGTCCCTTTGTTCCTCGGAACATCCAAGTGTCAGGCCATTCATTGAATACTTCCGTATCACATTACTCCTTCCAAATTGTATCACCTCACACTTTTCAGCGTTATATTCCATGTGCCACTTTTCTGCCCATTTGACCATTCCATCGATATCGTACTGTAACCTAAGACACTCCACCTCACTGTTAACCACTCATCCAATCTTTGTGTCAACCACGAACTTACTGATCCTACCCCCCACATAGTCATCTATGTCATTTATATAAATGACAGACAATAGGGGACCCAGCACAGATCCCTGTGGTACGCCACTGGACACTGTCTACCATTCACCAAAACAGCCATCTGTCATCACTCTCTGTCTCCCACAGCTAAGCCAATTTTGAATCCACCTTATCAAGTCACCTTGTATCCCATGTGCGTTTGCTTTCTTGATAAGTCTCCCATGTGGGACCTTGTCAAAGGCTTTGCGGAAATCCATGTAAACTACATCAACTGCACTACCCTCATCGACACACCTGGTCACATGCTCAGAAAATTCAATCAAATTTGTTCGGCATGACCTCCCTCTGACAAAGCAATGCTGACTCTTCCTGATCAAATTTTGCCTCTCCAAGTGGAGATAGATTCTCTCCTTCATAACATTCCCCAATAGTTTCCCTCCTACTGACGTGAGACTCACTGGTCTGTAGTTCCCAGGCTTATCTCGACAACCTTTCTTAAATAGTGGGACCTCATTAGCTGTTCTCCAGTCCTCTGGCACATCCCCCGTGGCAGAGAGGAATTAAATATTAGGGTCAGAGCCCCTGCAATCTCCACCCTCGCCTCCCACATCATCCTGGGACACAAATCGTCCAGACCTGGAGATTTCTCCACTTCTAACCTGCGAAAACCTCCAATACCTTGTCACTCCCTGTGACAATTTTCTTCAAGAACTTCACAGTCTCTCACTCAAATTTCCATATCTACATCCTCATTCTCTTGGGTGAAGACAGATGTGAAGTATTCATTCAACACCTACCAATGTCCTCTAGCTCCACCCACAAATTTCCCCCTTGGTCCCTAATGGGTCATACTCTTTCCCTGGTTATCCACTTCCCATTGATATACTTATAGAATATCTTGGTATTTTCCCTACTTTTACCAGCCAGAGCTTTCTCATCCTCCTCTTTGCTCCCCTATTTGCTTTCTTAAACTCCATCCTCCACTTTCTGTACTCCACTAATGCTTCCATTAATTTGCTCACCTTGTATTTGCTAAACGCCCCTCTTTTCCTTATCATCATACCCTGTGATGTGGATGATTTACTGGAGGTTGTGTTGTGAGCTACTGCAGACATTCAAGGAGGTCAGAGGACCTGGTGACGCAACTCTGGACGAGGTATGGCGACTGTAGTTAGAGTGTCTCTGGGTCTGTAACACGACCAACAAATGGAGCAGAGGCTCCAGAGAGGGAAGGCTCCATAAAGAGGGAGGAGGAGAGGTATCTGTCCTCCCTAGCCCCGGGTTTTGCAAGAGCACTTTTCCTACCTAACCTAACCCAGGGTCAGTGTGTGAGGCGACTCTGGTTCAAGACACAGGTGGTCACTGAGCTGTGTCACCTCTTATAACACGACCTGGAGCCTCGCAACAGGTTGAAAATAATCCCATGTACAAGGTGAGCAATGGAGCCACCTGGAATACAGTGGAACAGACAATCGGTGTGATGCTTGAATCGCTGGACGGGAGCCCTCCAGTACACACGGGAGCAGGTGTCCAAGTTCATGGTGTTCTGCTGCACCCTTCATATCATCACCATCATGTGGACACAGGCTTTGCCAGCAGGAATCTGTAGACCAGCTCAGCGGTAGGAGGAGGAAGCAGGGAGGATATTTCCTGGATGCCTTCGACAGGGACAGTCTGGTGGAGACTGTCTTCTAAGATTCTGTTTCCAATAGTACAATATCCCTTTCTTACAATGGATCCCCCATTCACCACCATTACACCCATCTCTGACACCCCAACACAGCGTCTTTTTGGTCTTCATCCTGCAATAAAAACCACCAACATAAACCTTTTCATTAACATCTTTTTCCAATACGACATCCAATTAACAAACAAAGCTGAACTATTCACTCTTGTGTATTCCCTCAATGCCTGTCTTTTAGTTTACCACGACGTGCCTCATGCTCCTGCACAGTGTTTCCCCTGTGACTGCTACATGGCTGGTGTAAGATTGCTGACTTTCACTGGAGGAGACTGCAGATGGCCTTGCAGGACGTCCTCGAGCACCTCTGGCCTGGAGGGCTCAGATTCGGTCTGCAACACATCGGCATGGGCGGCAGCAGGCTGGGTTGTCAAATAGTAACAGCAAGGAGACGTGTGGAGTGACAGTAAAGGGAGAATAAATACTGTCATCCTGAGAGAGGACAGCAGGTTCGCGCTCCATGGAGCCACTGCCACTCCCACGGGGCGACACCTCAGCAATCCTAGTAAACTACTAGATCACAGATTGCTGGACTGCTGTGAGAGCGTGTAAACGCCTTTGAGCACAGTGGGGAGGCCGTGGCGCAGTAGTATTGTCACAGGACTAGAAACCCAAAAAACCCAGGGTATTGCTCTGGGGACATGGGTTCGAATCCCACCACAGCAGAAGGTGCAACTTGAATTCAATTAACAAATCTGGACTTTAAAGCGTGTCTAACGATAGCGATGAAACCCATCTGGTTCACTCATGCCCTTTAGGTGAGGAAATCTGATGTCCTTACCTGGTGAAGTCTAGATGTGATTCCAGACCCACGGCAATGTGGTTGCTTCTCACCTGTCCTCTGTGATGGCCGAGCAAGACACTCAGTTGTATCTAACGGCTATTTAGTTCATAAAAAAAGGAATGAAACTGGACGGACCACCTGGCATTGACTGAAGCACTGGAAACGACAAGGACAAACCCAGCCCTGTTGACACTGCAAAGTACTCCTTACCTACATCTGGGAGCACGTGCCAAAGTTGGGAGAGCTGTCCCACAAACCAGTCTTGCAACAGCCTAATCTAGTCACACTCCTGAAATCATACCTTGCATGCAGTGTGCAAACACCACCATCCCTGTAGAGGTGGCGCCACGTTGATATACAGTAGGGAGGGAGATGCCCTGGGAGTCCTCAACATCGACTCCGGATCCCATGAAGTCTCATGGCAATAGGTCAAACGTGGACAAGGAAATCTCTGGCTGATTACCACCTACTGCCCTCTCTCAGCTGATGAATCAGTACTCCTCCATGTTAAATAGCAAGAGGATGTGAACAAGAGGATTGACCAGGGCAGGGCGATGGACGTTGTCTACATGGACTTTAGCAAGGCCTTTGACAAGGTCCCACGTGGTAGGCTGGACTAGAAGGATCGAACACATGGGATCCAGGCTGAGCTAGCAAATTGGATACCAAATTGGCTTGGTGATAGGTGGCAGAAGGTGGTACTGCAGGGTTGTTTGTCAGATTGGAGGCCGGTGACCAGTGGTGCGACGCAGGGATCGGTGCTGGGCCCTCTGTTCTTTGTTATATGTATTAATGACTTGGACGTGAATGTCAAGGGCATGATAGGCAAGTTTGCAGATGACATCAACATTGGTGGTATAGTGGACAGTGAAGAAGGTTGTCTAAGGTTACAACAGGATATAGATCAGCTGGGAAAGTGGGCAAGGAGTTGTGAATAGAATTTAACGCAGACAAGTGTGAAGTGATGTTTTGGGAAGTTAAACCAGAGAAGGACATCTACAATGAATGGCAGGGCCCTGGGGAGTGTTATTGAGCAGAGAGACCTTGGGATGCAGTTACATAGTTCCCTGAAAGTGGCAACACAGGTAGACAGGGTGCTGAAGAAGGCATATGGCAGGCTTGCCTTCGTCGGCCAAGGCATTGAGTACAAGAGTTGGTGCGTCGTGTTACAGTTGTACATAACGCTGGTTAGGCCGCATTTGGAGTACTGTGTGCAGTTCTGGTCGCCGCACTACAGGAAAGATGTGATTAAGCTAAGAGAATGTGCAGAAAAGTATTCACAAGGATGTTGCCTTTGTTTGCACTGGAGTGCTGACTTGGGCTGCATTAGAGTTCTGAAGTGTGAGTTTTGCGACTGAGGGTAATTAAGGGTTATTTGTATCGAAAGTCAAGACTGTCTATTAAGTAGAAAATTAACTTAACAGTTGCTGTTTGGGTTGGAGAAGCTGAGTTTTAGACCAGCTTTAAACAGAGTTCACTCAAGCTCTGCTTGCAGGTTCCCCTTGTTAATTAGAGAATTGGCTGAAACCAGTTTTCAGGGGCTAGAGTCAGACATTATAAAAGTGGGCCACCTTACAGTGATGACTTTGTTTGCACTGGTGTGCCTACATGGGTTGCATTAGAGAGCTAAAGTGGGATGTTTGTGACTGAGGGAGTTTGGTGAGGAGGAAGCGAGGAGCTCCTTTCATTTCCTAGCTGTCCTCAAAGAGCGTGAGGGGAGCCGGAAGTTTTTACAGAGCACAGCTGACTAGTGCGCAGGTCCTGGGGGGTATTTTTCAAACTAAATTGAATTGTAAGTCATTGTTTCAACAAGACTTAGTTGATTTTTAAAATTATAATACTCTTCTAAAGTTTTAAATTCAATGGGTTTATTCATGGCAGGAGAGCTTAAAGCCGTGGTTTGCTTCTCTTGCTGCATGTGGGAATCCGGGAGCATTTCCAATCCCGGGACCAACATGTGTGCAGGAAGTGTGTCCAGCTGCAGCTCCTGGAAGCTCGGGTTTCAGAGCTGAAATGGCGGCTGGAAACTCTGTGGAGCGTCCGTGAGTCTGAGAGCATCGTGGAAAGCACGTATAGAGAGGTGGTCTCACCGCAGCTGAAGGGACTTCAGGAAGGAAGGGAATGGGTGACCACCGGGCAGTCCAAGAGAATTAGACAGGTAGTTCAGGAGTCCCCAGGGGTCCCGCTTGCAAATCGACATTCCATTTTGGAGACTGATGAGGCTGCTTCCTCCAGGGAGTGCGGACAGAGCCAAGCTTCTGTCACCGCAAGCAGCCTGTCTGCACAGGAAGAGGGAAAAAGAGGAAGAGCAATAGTAATAGGGGATTCGATAGGCACGGGAACAGTTAGGCGCTACTGTGGTCGTCAACGTGACTCCAGGATGGTGTGTTGCCTCCCTGGTGCCAGGGTCCGGGATGTCACTGAACGGCTGCAGGGCATCCTGAAAGGGGAGGGTGATAAGGCAGAGGTCGTGGTACATGTTGGTACCAATGACATAGGTAGGAAGAGTGAGGAGGGCTAGCATCAAGAATTCAGGGAGTTAGGCAGCAGACTATACAGCAGGATCTCTCGGGTAATAATCTCTGGATTACACCCACTGCCACATGCTAGCGAGTATAGAAGTAGGAGAATAGCACAGATGAATGCGTGGCTTAAGAGTTGGTGTAGGAAGGAGGGTTTTAGACTCCTGGACCACTGGCACCGTTTCTGGGGAAGGTGGGACCCGTACAAGCGGGTCAGTCTACATCTAAACGAGAGGGGGACTAACATCCTTGCGGGCGGGTTTGCTAGTGCTGTTGGGAGGAGTTTAAACGAATTTGGCAGGGGGAGGGAACGCAGACTCCGAGCAGAATAGGGACACAGCGAAACACAGAAAAGCAAACAAGTCAGAGGAATACAGCAGAAGTAAGTTTCAAGGGACTAAGACCAGACACATGTTGGTCCCGGGGATTGGAAATGCTCCCGGATTCCCACATGCAGCAAGAGAAGCAAACCACGGCTTTCAGCTCTCCTGCCATGAATAAACCCTTTAAATTTAAAACTTTAGAAGAGTATTATAATTTTAAAAATCAACTAAGTCTTGTTGAAACAATGACTTACAATTCAATTTAGTTTGAAAAATACCCCCCAGGACTTGCGCACTAGTCAGCTGTGCTCTGTAAAAACTTCCAGCTCCCCTCACTCTCTTTGAGGAATATTACAAGTAAAATGGATGAGTTAAGGCCAAGGATTGACACGTGGAATTGTGAAATCATAGTCATTATGGAAACATGGTTGAGGGAGGGGAAGGATTGGCAGCTCAATATCCCGGGATATAGAATCTTCAGCCGAGACAGAGGAGGGGGTAAAAGAGGAGGGGGTATTGCAATATTAGTTAAGGAATGAGTTACTGCAGTAAGGAGATCTGATATCTTGGAGGAGACATCTAATGAAGCTTTATGGGTAGACTTCAGGAATAAAAAAGGGATAGCCACATTGCTCGTTGTTTATTATATTCTCCCAGATAGTCAGCGGGAAATCGAGGAGCAAATATGTGCGCAATTTGCAGAGGTGATTATATTAGGTGATTTAAACTTACCCAACATTAATTGGGACAGTCATCGTGTTAAGGGCTTAGACGGAGCGGAGTTCTTACAATGTATACAGGAGAACGTTTTAGCTCAATATGCAGAGGATCCAACAACGGTGGGTGCAGTGCTCGACATATTTCTGGGGAATGAAGCCGGACAGGTGGTTGATGTGATGGTGGGGGGGGGGGGGGGGTGCATTTTTGAGATAGCGACCACAACATGGTACAATTTAAGCTTGTTATCGATAAAGAAATAGACAAGTTTTGGTTTGGGGGAGAGCGAATTTTAATAAAATAAGACACAATCTGGCCAAGGTAGACTGGAAAGATTTAATTGTTATGAAATCTACAGAAGAGCAGTGGGAGGCATTCAAAAAGGAAATGGGGAGGATACAGGCACATCATGTTCCCTCTTGGGTCAGAGGTTGGAGCAACAAGCCCATAGAACCATGGATGACCAGAAAAATTCAGGGTACGAAGAGCAGGAAAAGAGATGCTTTTAGCAAATACAAAGAGAGCAGATCAACGGAAGCATTAGTGGAGTACAGAAAGCAAATGCACATGGGATACAGGGTAACTTGATAAGGTGGATTCAAAATTGGCTTAGCTGTAGGAGACAGCGAGTGATGACAGATGGCTGTTTTAGTGACTGGAAGCCAGTGTCCAGTGGCGAGCCACAGGTATCTGTGCTGGGACCCCTATTGTTTGTCATTTATATAAACAACATAGATGACTATGTGGTGGGTAGGATCAGTAAGTTCGCGGATGACACAAAGATTGGCCGAGTGGTTAACAGTGAGGTTGAGTGTCTGGGGTTGCAAGAAGATATAGACAGGATGGTCAAATGGGCAGAAAAGTGGAACGCTGAAAAGTGTAAGGTGATACACTTTGGAAGGAGTAAAGTGATATGGAAGTATTCAATGAATGGTCTGACACTGGGAAGTTCCCAGGACCTTGGCGTGTTTGTCCATAGATCTCTGAAGGCAGGAGGGCACGTTAATAAGGTGGTGAGAAAGGCATATAGGACACTTGCCTTTATCAATCGAGGCATAGATTACAAAAGAAGGGAGGTCATGTTGGAGTTCTATAGAACTTTGTTAAGGCCACAGCTGGAGTACTATGTGCAATTCGGGTCGCCACATTATAGGAAAGATGTGATTGCACTGGAGGGGGTGCAGAAACGATTCACCAGGATGGTGCCTGGGATGGATCATTTAAGCAATGAAGAGAGGTTGATCGGCTTGGGTTGTTTTCGCTGGAGAAGAGAATACTGAGTGGTGACCTGATCGAGGTGTACAAGATTATGAGGGGCATGGACAGTGTGGATAGTGAACAGCAGTACCCCTTAGTTGAAGGGTCAGTTACTGGGGGACACAAGTTTAAGTTGAGGGGCAGGAGGTTTAAGGGGGATTTGAGGAAGAATTTTATTACCCAGAGGGTGGTGGCAGTCTGGAATGCACTGCCTGGGAGGGTGGTAGAGGCAGGTTAGCTCACATCCTTTAAAAAGTACCTGGATCAGCACTTGGCAATGTAATAACATTCAAGGCTATGGGCCAAGTGCTGGCAAATGGAATTAGGTAGACAGGTCAGGTGTCTTTAATGCATCGGTGCAGACTCGATGGACCTAAGTGCTTCTTCTGCTCTGTATTATTCATTGATTCTGTGATTCCTTGCAAAGGTTCGCATCACCTGATATTTTAGTTCAAACCCTCCCCAACCACACTAGCAAATACTCCCCCAACCACGCCCCCCCACCCCACCCAGGACATCAGTCCCGGTCCTGCCCATGTGTAAACTGTTTAGTTTGTAATGGTCCCACCTCCCCCAGAACCTATCCCAATGACCCAGGAATCTAAAACCCTTCCCCTCACAACATCTCTTCAGCCACGTATTCATCTGATATCGCCTGAAATTTACTCTGACCAGCACGTGGCACTTGTATTAATCCTGTGATCACTACCTTTGAGGTCCTACTTTTCAACTTACTTCCTGACTCCCCATATTCTGCTTTCAGGACCTCATCCCCTTTTTTACCTGCGTCGTTTGTACCAATGTGTACCACGACCACTGGCTGTTCACCCTTCAGAATGTCCTGTAAACGCTCTGAGACATCCTTAATCCCAGCACCAGCCAGGCAACAAATCATCCAGGAGTCTCGTTTGTGCCGCAGTAACGCCTATCTATTGCCCTCACAATTGCATCCCCTAAAACTATTGCATTCCAACACTTTTAACTCCTCCCCTGTGCAGCAGAACCATCCGTGGTGCAACGAATTGGGCTGTTGCTGCTTTCCCCTGAGAGGCCATTCCCCCCCACAGTATGCAAAGCAGTATAGCTGTTTTGTAGCGGAATAACCACAGGAGATTCCTGAATTGCCTGCCTAGTCCTCTTGCTCTGCCTGGTGGTCACCATTCCCTTCCTGCCTGCGGGGTCTGAGCCTGCGGTGTGAGCACCTCTCTACACGTACTTTCCATGATACTCTCCGCCTCGCGGATGCTCCACAGTGTCCCCAGCTGCTGCTGCAGCTCCGAAACCTGGGCTTCCAGGAAGTTGCAGCTGGAGACACTTCCTGCACACATGCTGGTCCCAGGCACTCGAATTGTTCCCGGCTTCCAACATAGAGAACGAGGAGCACACCACGGCTTTGAGCTCTCCTGCCATGACTTAACCTTTTAAATTAAACGTTTTGGTAGATGCTCAGTATATAATAATATCAATTACTCTAGGGCACTTCTACCCTGGTCCTCGTTACTACAGAATTCCCTAAAAACAATAATTACTATATATGAAAATAAAAAGTAGACCTTTCTTTCCTTAGTTACTAAGCCAACTATTCAGAGCGATTCCCTAACAGCAGTTATTCACCAACGAATCAGCTTGCAGTTTTCCTGTGAGGTCCCTGCTGAATTTTTTTCTAACTCCTGTGTGCCTGGACTGCTCTCCCAGAAAGTAAGATACTGGCCTTCGATCATTGGGTTCGATCTATAGGCTCCACTCTCAGTGTTCTCCCCACAGGTCCGCTGCCAGAAGTTAAGAGTCTGGACCTCGATCCTTGCGTTCATTCTTTAGGCTCCGCTCTTGATATTCTAGGCTCTGCTCCCAGAAGGTAAGATCCACACGACGCCTTGCGCCTGCTCTGCCATTCAATAAGTTCATGACTGAACTGATTACTCCACATTTCCACCTACTCCCGATAACCTTCCACCCCTTTCATTATCAAGAATATATCTACCTCTGCCTCAAAAATATTCAAAGACTCTGTGTCCACTGCCTTTTGAGCAAGAGAATTCCAAATATTCACGACACTCTGAGAGAAAAAAATCTGCTCATCACTGTCTTAAATGGGCGACCCCTTATTTTTAAACAGTGACCCCGAGTTCGAGATTCACCCACAAGGGAATCATCCTTTCTACATGCACCCTGGCAGCACCCTCCAGGATCTTATATGTTTCAATCAATTCGCCTCTTACTCTACTAAATTCCCGGGGCCTCCGACCAGGCCTGGTGTATTACTGGTTGTGGATCCCAGTGTCTGACTGGTCCCAGTGTCCTTGCTCCATGTACCTGGTGGTGGGGGCTGCAGCGATGTTGTTGCTCCCAGGCCTGGTGTATTATTGGCAGTGGCCCTCACTTACTAACTGGCCCCACCGACCTTGTCACACCGACCTAGTGTCCTGGGCTCCAGAGGTGGTCCTGCTCCCAGGCCAAGTGTCGTACTGGCAAATTTACTGCTCACGATGGCATTACTGATACTACTGAGCTGCTGGTTCTCTGATTGTTCAGCAGCTTTTGTTGGCGGGATCCCCATCCTTAAAGGGATGTGGACCATGGCGCTGGGCAGTTAATTGCCCGAGCACCACTGAATTGCGCCAGGTGGGGACTTTGAATTGCTGAGGTGGGATTCCCCTCACCATTTGAGCCCGCCATCTGGACCACCACTTATTAAACTAAGTTTAACTTATTGGGCTGGATTTCTACAGGACACCGACATCGCGATCCGTATCGGCCGAGGCATGAAGTTGGCTCCTTTTGAAACCTCCGAAGGCACCCTGGTGCCCCCCAACCCCCCGTCGCTGGGCATTGGACTACAAATTAAGTATTAAATTAATAAGAACTAATACATTTAAATATACTTACCCAAGATCTTGAGGACACCCACCACGATTTTCTGAACGACTGCTAGCACTCCAGCTCCTTCACCTCCCCATCCAGGGAAAGGCACAGTGACACTGGTAGGGAGATTTACCAGTGTGGGAGGAAGGGGGCAGGGTCAAAGAAACTCAATTGCTGTCGGGGATGGTGGGAAGTGTTGTATTTTGAATTTTGTGAAGTTTGTGGGGGAAGGTCAGTTGTTAAATGTAAATGTATTTTGGGGGGGCTGGCAAATAGTTAATGTAATTGTTATTGGGGTGGGAAAAGGGCGTTAGATCTCTAATTTTGGTGGTTCAGTCTTTAAACAAACAAATTTGCCAGCACGGATGGCTGCCCTTTAAAAAGGGCACCAGTACCGACACACAAGCAGCTGATACCTTTGGAAGGGACGGACAGCTGGCCCAGCTATTTAAATGAGCAGTCACACTTAAGATCATAGCTGCTCTTTGGTGTGTGTCCCACGTGGGTGGACTCTTAAAATCCAGCCACATGTTTCTGGTCACTGATTCTTTGTCGGAACTGGGAATGTTTAGAGATGGCACAGTTTTTAAAGCAGGCAGGGAAAGGAGAGAGGGGAAGGATTATAATCGGCATTGAGTTCAACGATTTCAGTACAATCCTTTTCTCATTTAATCTCTCCTGCCTTCCATCAGATCACAGACCTTCTCATTTGTTCTTTCAGGTCCAATCATTTCAGTATATCACTGGATACAGGAACGCATTTATAAATCTCAATAAGTCCTCAATCGACCTGGTAACTTTGTTCGCAGTCTGATGTATAACTTCTGTGTTTATTTCCCTTCCTCACAGTTAACCTGCTGACTATTGGGATCCTGTCTCGGGGAAAGTGCGGTCTCTCAAAATGTGTCACTCACTACCTTGTGGCCATGGCAGTGGCGGATCTCCTGGGTATTATCCTCGACCTGATACTGAGACACATTCCCATTGTTTATTCTGAACAATTTCAGTTCCTGTATTACATCCCTGTGTGCAATATGCATGCTGTCTTGCTTCACACGGCGACAGACTGTTCTGTCTGGTTCACAGTCACGTTCACCTTTGATCGATTTGTGGTCATTTGTTGCCAGAAGCTGAAATGTAAATATTGTACTGAGAAAACGGCGTCTGTGGTTCTGGGAACAGTGACTGTGCTGAGCTGTTTAAAGAACATCCCCTGGTATTTTATGTTCACGGGATGGTATTGGCTGATGAACCTCCCCTGGTTCAGTGATGTAACAGTGGATGTTTGGCACTCTCGGCTCTGGATAGCATTCGAGTTTCTCCATAACATTGTAAACCCAGTAGTCCCATTTGTGGTGATTCTGCTGCTCAACGCTTTCACCATCAGATACATTTTAGTGAGCAGCAGAGGACGCAGGAGACTCCGAGCTCACAGCAGTGGGGAGCGTTGCAGAGACCCAGAGATGGAGAGCCGAAGGAAATCCATCATGTTACTGTTAGCTATCTCGGCCAATTTCATCTTGTTATGGGCAGTGCTATTGTTCTATTCAATATGGAATCGAATGCGGTATTTGGTGTCTCTATCTGTACGTCTACCCGAGTTTCTGCGAGAAGCAGGCTTTATGCTGCAGCTCCTGAGTTGCTGCACAAACACTGCGATTTATGTCGTGACCCAGACTCAGTTCAGAGAGCAGTTGAAGAATGTGCTGAAATATCGCTTTACTCCAATTGTTATGTTCTTTCAATGATGAGAGGAAGTTAGTCACTGACTATTTCCAGCAGCAGGAGGTGGGGCCGACCACTATGGTGACAGGGAAGTGGGGGCGGGGTCTTTTCTCCATGGTGAAGGGGGAGTGGTGACGGGGCCTGCTCCGATGGTAGCAGAGCGGGGCGTGGTCTGTTATCAATGGTGACAGGGGCATGGTGGCAGGGCCAATTGTAGTGTCATAGAGTCGTGCAGCACAGAAACAGGCCTTTCGGCCCACTGCGTCCATGCCGACCATAATGCCTATCCACACAAATCCCACCTGCCTGCATTAATTCCATATGCCTCTATGGCTTGCTCATTCAAATACCTGTCCTGATGCCTCTTAACTGTTGCTACTGTTCCTGCCTTCACCACCTCCTCAGGCAGCTCATTCCAGATACCCACTATTGTTTGTATGGAAAATTTACCCTTTTGACTACCTGTAAACCACCCCCTCTCACCTTAAATCTATACCCTCTAGTTTCAGTCACCCTTACCATGAGAAACAGACTCTGGTTAGCTACCCTAGCTATGCCTCTCATAATTTTATTTACCTCATTCCTGTCCCCTCCCAGCCTCCTTTGCTCCAGGGAAAACAGATTTATCCAATCCAATCTCTCTTTATAACTCAAGCCCTCCAAACCAGGCAACAGCCTTGTGAATCTTTTCTGCACTCTCTCTAGCTTCATCACATCTTTCCTGTAGTGCGGTGACCATAACCGCACACAGTACTCCAAATGCGGCCGAACCAACATTATGTGCAACTGTAACATGACGTCCCAACTCTTGTACTCAATGCCTCGGCCGATGAAGGCAAGCATGCCATACACCTTCTTCACCACCCTGTCTACCTGTGTTGCCACTTTCAGGGAACTATGTACCTGCACCCCAATGTCTCTCTGCTCAACAACACTCCCCACAGCCAGCCATTCACTGTTTATGTCCTGCCCTGGTTTAAATTCCGAAAATTCATGACTTCGCACTTGTCCGTGTTAAATTCCATTTGCCAATCCCTTGCCCACTTTCCCACTTCATCTATATCCTGTTGTAACCTTATACAACCTTCTACACTGTCCACTATACCACCAACTTTGGTGTCACCTGCAAACTTACTAATCATGCCCCCTGACATTCACTTCCAAGTCATTAATATATATGACAAACAACAGAGGGCCCAGCACCAACCCTGTGGCATACCACTCTTGACCGACCTCCATTTTGAAAACCAACCCTCCACTACCACCCTCTGCTTCCTGTCAACAAGCCAATTTTATTTCCAATTGGCTAGCTCACCCTGGATCCCATATGTTCGAACCTTCCGGACCAGCCTACCATGTGGGACCTTGTCAAAGGCCTTGCTAAAGTCTATGTAGACAACGTCCATCGCCCTGCCCTCTTCAATCCTCTTGGTCACCTCATCAAAAACTCAAGCAAACTCGTGAAACGTGATTTCCCACGCACAAAGTCGTGCTGACTATCCCGAATCAGACCTTGCCTTATCAAATGCATATAAATCCTGTCCCTCAGAATCCCTTCCAAGAACTTTCCCACCACTGATGTAAGGCTCACCGGCCTGTAGTTCCCTCGCTTATTCCTGCTGCCCTTCTTAAATAAAGGCACAACACTAGCTATGCTCCAGTCTTCTGGTATCTCATCCGTGGCTAACAATATACCAAAATCTCTGCCAGGGGCCCAGCAATCTCCTCTCTTGCTTCCCATAACATCCTAGGCTACACCCGGTCAGGCCCTGGGGATTTATCCGCCTTAATGCACTTCAAAACCACCAGCACCTCCTCCTTTGTAATGTTGATATGCTCCAGGATATCGCTGTTCCCTCCCTGGAACTCACTAGCTTCCAGCTTCTCCACTTAAATACAGCCGAGAAGTATTCATTTAAGATCTCGCCCATTTCCCGTGTCTCCATGCATAGATTCCCACACTGATTCTTAAGGGGACCTACTCTCTCCCGAGCGAGTCTTTTAATCTTAAAATACTTCCAGAATCTTTTAGGATTCTCCTTTATCTTATCTGCCAGGGAAATCTCATGGCCCCTTTTCGCCCTCTTAATTTCCTTCTTAAGCATAGTCCTACATCCCCTATACTCCTCGAGGGTGTCGCTTGATCCTCGCAGCTTATACCTGACATATGCCTTCTTCTTTGGCCTGACCAGACCCTCAATATCGCTCGTCAGCCAAGTTTCCCTAAACTTGCCAACCTTGCCCTTCCATCTAACAGGAACATGCCAGCCCTGAACTCTTCCTATCTCACTTTTAAAAGTCCCCCATTTGCCAGACGCCCCTCTACCTGTAAACAGCCTCTCCCACTCAAATTTTGAGATGTCCTGTCTGATGCCATCGAAATTAGTCTTCCCCCAGTTTAGGACTTTGTCCTGAGGACCAGTCCAATCCTTTTCCATAACTATCTTGAAGCTAATAGTTATGGTCACACGTCGCAAAGTGTTCCCCCACTGACACATGAACCACCTGCATAACCTCCCTTCCTAAGAGGACGTCGAGTGTAGCCCCTTCTCTAGTAGGCATATCCACATACTGCTTCAGAAAATTATTCCTGGACACACTGAACAAATTCTTCCCCTTCTGATCCCTTCGCACTAAGGCAGTCCCAGTCAACATTAGGGAAGTTAAAACCACCTACTATTACAACCTTATAATTCCAACACCCATCTGTGATTTCCATGCATATATGCTCCTCCAAATCCCTCTGACTATTGGGGGGCCTATAGTATAATCCCACCAAAGTGATCACCCCTTTATTATTTCTAAGTTCTACCCATATGGAGTCGCTGGACGTTCCCGCAGAATATCCTCTCTAAATATTGCCGTGATGTCCTCCCTAATCAATAGTTCAAGTTCACCTCGTCTCTTACCTCCACCTCTGCCACGCCAGAAGCAATGATATCCCGGAACATTGAGCAGCCAGTCCTGCCCATCTCTCAAACACGTTTCCATAATAGCTATAATATCACAATCTCTCGTACCGATCCATGTACCTGTAAAGCTTCTTGCATTAACATAATTGCAGTTTAGCCGACCAGACCTTCCACGCTCCCTGTCCTGCCCCTGCCCGGCCTGACGACTGGACGTGCTTGCTTTAACCTCCATATTTGCCTGAACTATCTCATCTGAGAGACTACTACACTGTGTCCCACCCCCCTGCAGGACTAGTTTAAACCCTCCCGAGTAATACCAGTAAAACCCCCCGCAAGGATATAGGTTCCCCCACCCCCCCACCCCCAGTTCAGATGCAACCCGTCCTTCTTGTACAGGTCACCTCTGTACCAGAAGAGATCCGAATGAACCAAGTCGCTGACGCCCACACCAGCTCTTCAGCCACGCATTCATTTGCCTAATCCTCCTATTCCTAAACTCACTCGTTCGTGGCACAGGGAGTAATCCTGAGATTCCAACACTGGAGGTCCTGCTTTTTAACCTTCAGCCGAACTCCCTATATTCACTTTGCAGGACCTCATCTCTCTTCCTGCCTGTGTCGTTAGTACCAATATAGACCACGACCTCTGGCTGCACACCCTCCCCTTTCAGAATGTCCTGCTACCTCTCCAAGACATCCTTGACCCTAGCACCAAGGAAGCAACATACCATCCTGGAGTCTCGTTTGCGGCCATGGAAATACCTTTCTGCATCCCGTAGGATAGAATCCCCTATCACTATAGCTCTTCCACCCCTTTTCCTCCCCTGCTGTGCAGCAGAGTCCTTCGTGATGCCACGAACTTGGCTGTTGCTGCTTTCCCCTGGGTTGTCATCACCCCCAACATTATCCAAAGCAGTATATCTGTTTGAGAGGGGGATGGCCACAGGGGACTCTTGAACTACCTTCCTGCATTTGCTACTCCGTCTGGTGCTCACCCACCCATTTTCTGCCTGTGCACACATTACTTGTGGTGTGACCACCTCACTAAACGTATTATCCACGATGTCCTCAGCATCGCGGATGCGACACAGTGAATCGACCAGCAGCTCCAGCTCCGTAATGCGGGTATGCACACATGGTCGTCAGAGACACTGAAAGCATCCCTTATTTCCCACATAGCGCAGGAGGAGCATATCACGGGGCTGAGCTCTCCTGTCAGGACATACCCTTAGATTAATCAGTTACTCCCTTACTTAAAAAATACCAATACTAGGGGTGTTGTTCTACCCACTCCAATCTAAAGTCCTGAAAAAAACACTTCAAAGTACTCAGCTGAGCACCAGAGGTTTTTACAACAAAAAACTTTCCCCTTATTTTTCAAGACTTGTAAATGCACTAACAGCTGCTACTCAGCAACCAATCACCTTGCAGCTCTCCTCCGACGTCACAGTTGGCTTTCATTTTTCAAAACTCCAGGGCGCTGGAGGAGCTCCACTCTGTTCCTGGAAGGTAAGAGAATGGGCCTTGATCCTCAGGCTGGATTTATAGGCTCCGCTCTTGGCGTTTCCCCACAGGTCATCTCCGTTCCTCTGCACTCTGTTCCCGGAAGATAATGCTGGAGTGTGGGCAGAGACATTCCCATGAAGATGTAGGAGTGGGGGGTGAAGCCTGTTCCCCAGAGTGATGGGGGAGTGGTGGTTTCCCGAATTCTGCACCATTCCGATGTTGTAACCTTTACCCTACCTGGTTATTTTATATTTTTCTTTCAATTATTTACTCCCCTTATAAATAACATAATTAGCATTGGACTTGAATCCTGCAAGAGCCCCCCATTAATATGTCTCGACCAAGGCGGGAGTAATGAACTGTTAATGCAGTCCCACAACTCATCACGTCGCAGCATATTGTTAAAGTTTTCCACCGACTGGAAAATAGCCAAAGTAAACACTTTATTTATCCCCCAGAATAAGACACACTAAATCAAGTTTCTTTAAACCACAACAAAATTAACTATTTATTGACAAACTAAATTTTAAACGATAATGGGATAAATCTAAATATATGAAAATATTGTAAAACGTTTTATTCTTCCTCACCCTCATGCACACACACAAACATTCAAAAACTAGTTAACCAGGGAAAAATACTTTTTGGTGTTCAACTGTTTCTTAGGAATAATAAAATACATCATTGTCGCGGTCTGATAGGAAATTTAGGGATTGGTGAGGTGTCCCGGAGTGGAATAGTTGGATGCCATTTGAAGTCTCTCCAGGCGGGATTGATGAACAGCCTGTGATGGGTAGGTGTTCAAGGCAATTCGTCTGCAGTTCGCGTCACACAGATCTTTTAACAAATGGTGTAGCAAAAAATCTACTTGAATTTTGAAGTAGCAGTCCAGCAGTAGACATTTCCTTGAGATTTCAAAATCTAAGATTGAGCCTACAACTATCTGGTTAGCAAATGCAGAATGGCTTGGAAAATTGACCAAAATGCTTCTGTGCTTAGATGCTTAACCTTCAAGTGATAAGACTGCAACAATAAACTCCACCTAAATATACTGGAATTTTGGGTTTTAATTTTTTCCATGAAAGTTAATGGGTTATGGTCAGTTTATATTAGTGTTCCTTTGTAGTTGTGGCAGAAATATACTTGGAAATGTTTAAGAACCAGCAATAGTCCTAATATTTCTTCTTCTGCAGTGGAATACCTTCTTGGTGGCGATTCAGCTTTCTTGAAAAGTACCCTCCTGGTTTGTCTATGCCCGATTCGTTATCCTGCAATAGGACCCAGGTCACCAGCACCAATTGCTACCTTGAAGGGTTTAGCAAAATTTGATGCAGCCAACACTGGTTCATGAGTCAAAATTTCCTTTTGCTTTTTAAAAGCTGTCTGGCATTGACCCAACCATAATACCTTGGTTTCCTTTTTCTATAGCAAATTTGTTATTGAAGCAACTGCAGCACCAGAATTCGGTACAAACTATCAGTAGAAACCACATATTCCCAAAAACCTCATGATTTCACGCGTGGACTGAGGGATAGGGAACTCCACTAAGGCATGTACTTTTGCTATTCTCGGCTATACTTGTCCTTTCCCCACTATATGCCCGAGCGAGGCCACTCTTGCTTTTCCAATTCGCTTTTTGCCAGATTTAACACTACATCCGTGGCTACTAATTTTTGTAAACAACATTTCTAGCTGTTTTATGTGTTCCTTCCAAGTGTCACGAATGGCATCGCTCAGCATTGCTAAAGACCGTCTGCGGTGACAGAAGCTGATATTTCTTTAGCTCGAGGTGTCAAAGAAACATGTCAGTATCTCTTTAACTAATCTATCTAGGTAAGAAACATAAAAGTGACACCGTGTCAATACAGTATTCAAAGCTAGGAATCGGGTTGGAGTCTGCCTTCATGACGGCATTGAATTTTCTGTACTCTATGCAAAGTTGGGTTGATCCATCAGGTTTAGGCACGAAGACTATTTGTGAATTCCAGGCGCTTTGACTAGGTTCAGTTAGGCTATTTTTTTAAGCATGTATTGGATTTCTGCTTTTACTTGGGCCTGTTCGAATGGATTCAAACTGTCAGGATGCTGTTTTATCGCAACGGATTCCCCTACTTCCGCATCATGTGTGGCTAAGGTTGTACATCCTGGCTTATTCCTGCAGGCTCTTTTAAATACTGGGATGCAGATTGTTAGGTCTTTTCGTTGTTCTGCATCTAAGTACAGAAGCATGTTGGTCAATTTTCCAAGCCATTCTGCATTTGCTAACGAGATAGTGGTCGGCTCAATCTAAGAATATTCTCGGCCTACTTCTTTCTCATCCTCATTATTCATTTCCTTCTCAACAGTCCCCATTACCTGATATACCTGCACTGGCTTATCCTCCTCCGTACGATAATAATGCTTTAACATATTGATATGACACAGTTGATTCATTTTCCGGTGGTCAATTGTAGCAATCAAGGCATTTACCTTGCTCACTCTTTTGAGCACTTTATATGGATCACTGAAACATGCTTTTAATTGTTCACCCTCTAACGGTAACAATGGTAATACTTCATTCCCTGGTTGAAAATCTCCGGCCTTTGTATTCTTGACTGCCCATTTTTTTCATATTGGCTTGGGATGCTTTACGGAGTTCCAGAGCCACATTGCAAGCTTTCGTGAGCCTTTCCCAGAACACAAATATCTAGTCTAATATCAAAGATACATTCCTTTGTTCTGAGAACCCATCTTTGATGAGTTTTAGAGGACCTCTTATTTCATTTCCGTCAACCAATTCGAAAGAACTAAAACCTGTCGACTTATTTCATGAATCTTTGGTGGCAACGAAAGGAAGGTGTAGCACTTTATCCCAATTGAGGGGCTGTTCATGACAGTATGCTTGAATCATTGTTTTGAGAGGGTAATGGTATCTTTCTAAATCTCCCTGTTTCTGTGGGTGATATGCTAAAGATTTTAACGGTCTGGCACCCAAATTTTCCATGACTTCTTGAATATCGTAGACTTGAAATTAGAACCTTGAGCCGATGGAACGGGCGGCACAGTGGTGCAGTGGTTAGCACCGCAGCCTCACAGCTCCAGCGACCCGGGTTCAATTCTGGGTACTGCCTGTGTGGAGTTTTCAAGTTCTCCCTGTGTCTGCTTGGGTTTCCTCCTGGTGCTCCGGTTTCCTCCCATAGCCAAAAGGTTGATAGGTAAATTGGCCATTATAAATTGCCCCTAGTATAGGTAGGTGGTAGGGGAATATTGGAACAGGTGAGGATGGGGTAGGAATATGGGATTAATGTAGGCTTAGTATAAATGGTTGGTTAATGGTCGGCACAGTCTCGGTGGGCCGAAGGGCCGGTTTCAGTGCTGTATCTCTAAATCTAAAAAATCTAAAGTGCTAATACATATCTCGTAAAGAATTGGGTTAACCTCTCTACGACTACTTTAGAAGTAATTGCTCTCAAGGGAATGGCCTCTGGAAATCGAGTAGCCATATCCATGATAGTAAGTGTATATTGACGGTCGGCTTTTGTTTGTGACAAGTTTCTTACGCAGTCTCCCAACACCGTAGTAAATGGATTCTCAACAACTGGTATGGGAATTAGAGGTGCTGATTTTATGGTATTTTGCAGTTAGTTTTCCCAACATTTGGCATGTATAGCATGTCGTACAAAACTGTTTCATGTCGTTTGTAAGGCTGAGCAGTAATAAAATTGATTATACATGATTTGGTCTTCCGGATCCCGACATGTCCTGCTACAGGAATGTCATGTGCAAACCTTAATCGTTCCTGTTCATGTTTAGGTGGCACCACTACCTGTCCTTTATAGACATGTATAACCATTTACATAACATAAAATCGCTGCAGCAGGCAGATACCGCTTAAAACGACCACTGTGTTTTACTCTCATTTTAAAATGGCCACAATGCAGATCATTTAAAATCACAACAACAAATATCTCTTAAAATGGCCACAGTGCTTTTCACTTAAAATGGCCACACTGCATAAGACTGACAATAGCCATAGTGCATATCACCTGATATGATGACACTGCATAACACTTAAAATGGTCTGACTGCACTTCACTTAAATTGGATGCAGCGCATGCCAGTTAAAACGGCTGCTCTGCATAACCACTTCAAATCTTTGCTGCAGACAGAAAGCACTTGCAATGACCACCACAGATTGATCTCATTTTCAAATGGTGGCTGTGCATACCACATTACTATGGAATTCATTGCATTGTCCAGAAACAGAAACATTCATCTGGAATTATACGAAAACTTCACATGCAGCCCCATTGATGACTTCAATCTCCTCTCTGTGGGAGTGGGAACTCCCTATTTTGCATCGTGCATGAATATGTTTCTGGCACATTGAAAGGATTTGTGTTAGGTTTAGGGGTTAGGGTTACAGTTAGCGGTTAGGGGTAGGTTTAGGGTTAGGGTAAGGCTTAGGAGTTAGGGTTAGGGTTAGGGATTAGGATTAGGGTTAGTGGTTAGGATTATGGTTAGGGCGAGGCTTAGGGGTTAGGGTTAGGTTTAGGAATTAGGGTTAGGGTTAGGGATTAGGGTTAGGGTTAGTGGTTAGGATTATGGTTAGGGCGAGGCTTAGGGGTTAGGGTTAGGTTTAGGAATTAGGGTTAGGGTTAGGGATTAGGGTTTGGTTTAGTAGTTAGGATTATGGTTAGGGCGAGACTTAGGGGTTAGGGTTCGGTTTACGGGTTAGGGTTAGGGATTAGGGTTAGAATTAGGGGTAGGGGTTAGGGTTAGGGTTATGGGTTAGGATTAGAGTAGGAGGTTAGAGTTAGGGTTAGGAATAAGTGTTAGGTTTAGGGTTCATGTTTGGATTAGGTTAGGGGTTAGGGTTCAGGTTAGGAATACTGAAGAGTGCCTGCAGAGTCTCATCGACAGGTTTGCGGCTGTCTGCAATGAATTCGGCCTAACCATCAGCCTCAAGAAAACGAAAATCATGGGGCAGGACGTCAGAAATGTTCCATCCATCAATGTTGGCGACCACGCTCTGGAAGTGGTTCAAGAGTTCACCTCCCTAGGCTCAACTATCACCAGTAACCTTTCTCTAGTTGCAGAAATCAACAAGCGCATGGGAAAGGCTTCCACTGCCATGTCCAGACTGGCCAAGAGAGTGTGGGAAAATGGCGCACTGACACGGAACACAAAAGTCCGAGTGTATCAGGCCTGTGTCCTCAGTATCTTGCTCTATGGCAGCGAGGCCTGGACAACAGATGTCAGCCAAGAGCGACGTCTCAATTCATTCCATCTTCGCTGCCTCCGGAGAATACTTGGCATCAGGTGGCAGGACCGTATCTCCAACACAGAAGTCCTCGAGGCGGCCAACATCCCCAGCTTGTACACACTACTGAGTCAGCGGCGCTTGAGATGGCTTGGCCTTGTGAGCCGCATGGAAGATGGCAGGATCCCCAAAGACACATTGTACAGCGAGCTCGCCAATGGTATCAGACCTACCGGCCGTCCATGTCTCCACTTTAAAGACGTCTGCAAACGCGACATGAAATCCTGTGACATTGATCACAAGTCGTGGGAGTCAGTTGCCATCATTCGCCAGAGCTGGCGGGCAGCCATAAAGACGGGGCTAAAATGTGGCGAGTCGAAGAGACTGAGTAGTTGCCAGGAAAAAAGGCAGAGGCGCAAGGGGAGAGCCAACTGTGCAACAGCCCCGACAAACAAATTTCTCTGCAGCACCTGTGGAAGAGCCTGTCCCTCTAGAATTGGCCTTTATAGCCACTCCAGGCGCTACTTCACAAACCACTGACCACCTACAGGCGCGTATCCATTGTCTCTCGAGATAAGGAGGCCAAGGAAAGTAGGAAGAGGTGTTAGGGTTAGTGTTAGGGGTTAGGCGGTTAGGGTTAGCGGTTAGTGTTACGGTTAGGGTGGGGTAATGGGCAGCAGGTGTGGGAAAGCCTCCCCTCTTGTGCTTATATATTCATTTGTTGAGTTTGATTTCACTAGCAGCTGCCACTTTTATGCGGCCAACACCTTAAGTTGGTGTCCATCCATGTCCGCTTGCCTTTCCAGCTAGAATTATCAGTGGAATTAGAAAGCATGTGCAGTTAATTTTGCAATGAGTATATCTAAATGAAGGCTTAGTCGTGTCTAAGTTCTGGAGAAAGTTCTGGGTCAGCCTCAAAGTCAGAGGTTAGGTCAGGGTCTGGATCCGGGTCGGGGGTGGGGACAGAATCTCACCAGAAGAGAAAGTCAGGCGATTAGGGAATTAAAAACTAACCCGAACATCATTTGCAAACCAGTAGATAAGGGCAGTAGTATAGTTCCCATGGACAAACAACAGTACCTGTATGAAGCACGCAGACAATTAAATAATATGGACCACTACATTAAATTAACAAAACCCACCTCTCGCGAAACACAAAAAGAGTTTGACAAGATAACTCCATAAGTATAAATTTATAAAACGGAAACAGGTTGAATACCTGAGAGGGGAACAACCGCGGCCCAGAAAGTTTTACATATTGCCCAAAAAACATAAACATCCAGGACAATTCCAGGGGAGATACCACCGCGAAGAAACATTGTGTCAGACTGTGGCAGTGTATCCTACAGGGTAGCTGAATACATTGATTCATTTCCTGAAGCCCTTGGCCCAGAAGCAACCCAGTTATATCAAGGACACATATCACTTCACAGAAAAAGATAACCCGTTGACGGGACCCCCTAATGCCCTTCATTTTACCCTGGACATCGAAAGCCTATATACAAATATAGAAACAAACAGAAGTAAAAACAAGGAATGCTGGAACCACTCAGCAGGTCTGGCAGCATCTGTGGAAAGAGAAGCAGAGCTAACGTTCCGATGAAGGGTCACTGACCCGAAACGTTAACTCTGCTTCTCTTTCCACAGATGCTGCCAGACCTGCTGAGTGGTTCCAGCATTTGTTGTTTTTATTTCAGATGTCCAGCATCCGCAGTATTTTGCTTTTATTTTAGAAACAAACAGAGTTATGCAGGCGGTTAAAAATGCCCTCGCTAAATTTCCCCACCCTAAAAGACCAGATGACGCTATAATTCAGCTCCTACATCTGGGCTTAAAACAAAATGGCTTTGAATTCGATGGGGCATCGTGATTCCAAATTAAGGGCACAGCTATGGGCAAACATTTTGCCCGACCTATGCAAACATTTACATGGCAGAATGGGAGGAGAGTGTCTTCAAAAAGTGTCCCACGCGCCCAATGTGCTATTATAGGTACTTGGATTATATATGGGGTGCTTGGACGCACACAGAATCAGAATTAGAAGATTTATTCAGCACTCTCAATAATCATCACCGCTCCATTAAAAGTAAAGCCACAACACACAAGGAAAGCATTGACTTTCTCGACACTACAGTTTTCAATTTGTCACTAGAGAACAACAGTCACAAATTAGCAACAAAGGTATTCTTCAAAGTAACTGACACACATACTCTCCTGCACACGAAACGCCATCATCCCAGGCACACCTTTAGGGGACTGTTAAAGTCACAACTCATGCGGTTCCTCCACATGTCCACAAAACTGGAAGATTTCAACAAAGCGGTCACTACCCTTTTCAGCGCACTGAGAGGGAGGGGGTACACAAAGAGCTTCCTCAGACATATCAAGTCCAATTTTCTGACGGAAATGGAGAACCCACAGCCACGAAATAGGCCAACTACAAGACTATCACTTGTTACAACATACTTTGCAACAGCTCAACAGATAGAAAGGGTAGTGAGAAACCATTTTGGAAAGTTAAAAGGGGATGTTAACTCAGTTAGCCAATATAGTATAACATCAGCTTTTAAAAGAGGCAAAAACCTAAAAGACCTATTGGTGACTCGCAGCGTAAAGGCACAAGCCGTACTAAATTGTGGTGACAGACAATGTGGAACATGTAAGCACCTAAAGGTCTTAAAAATCTTACAAAACGACAACACAGGAAAACCCGCTTTAATAAAGCAAAGAATTACATGCGAGCAACAAAATGTAGTCTATGCAATTCGATGTAAGCAGTGCTACTTTTTATACATAGGGGAAACAGGGAACACTTTAATAACTAGATTTGCGAGACACCTTAGTTCCATCCGGACAGGGAAGGAAGACAAGGTGATAACCAGACATTTTATGCAACATGGAATTCAGTCCCTGGAAATCATGGGGCTTGAAACTAACTTGAATTGGACACCAATACAAAGGAAAAGGAAAGAGAGATGGTGGATCTTAACATTACAGACCCAGTTACCAAAGGGTCTGAACCAAATGTAGGACAGCACAAATTTTTTTTTACCCATACTTAAAACGTAACACATGCACAATAATCCTGAACTCCACATACCCCTGATCCATGGGAACACAGCATACCATCCACAACCATCTCGAACACTGACGCTCGCCATAGAAGTAACCCATCTACCCAAAGCAAATTGGTGGA
Organism: Heterodontus francisci; assembly: GCF_036365525.1. NCBI lineage: Eukaryota > Metazoa > Chordata > Chondrichthyes > Heterodontiformes > Heterodontidae > Heterodontus > Heterodontus francisci. The sequence continues at coordinate 1,072,424 of NW_027140578.1, read as the reverse complement.
CTGGGGAACCCAATTAAATAATTTTATTAATCTAAAACCCCAAAACCCCAAGGCCTAAATGGACTAGTCCGAATATGACAAAAGTCATAATCGTTTGCACGCATCATGGCAGAACCCTAAACAAACCCCGTTGCCCAAATACCCCAATCCTAACCTATAACTTAATGCGACCAAACCCTAAGGTTGGCCTGGATGCTTGACCCACACCTGCGAGCAACCATGACCGAGCCAGTCTGACCTTCGCCCCCAGACCCAACCCTAACGCCCCCTAACGCCAAGGCCTAAACCTAAGCCCCGCCCCTATGCCCCGACCCCAGTCCCAGCCCGAGCACTAAACCAAATCCCCAAAAGATACATGTAAACCCCGTCCCCGGAACCATCCCCAACCCGAACGCCGAACACCAAAGCCTAACCCCCCAACCCCAGCCCCAACTCTAAGCCAACCCCCAGAACATCGATGTAACCCTGGACCCAACCCCAACACTAAGGCCTAACTCCAAAGCATATCACCCCGACCACAGCCCCAACTCCAACACGTCACACTAGCCATAAGCTTAACGCTAGCCCTGAGCCTATTCCTAACCCTAACTCTAACCCTAAAAAACTTGCCCCTGTACCGAGCATCAATCCTAAGCCCTAACCCCAAAGCCTAATATCACGACCACAGCCCCAACTCCAACTCCAACACGTAACCATAACCCGACGCCTTACCCTAGGCCGAAGCCTAAGCCTAACCCTAAAGCTTGAACGCTAAAACCTAAACCCTAACTTCCTTGCACGTGGACCCAGCCCCACACTAAGGCCGAATCCCAAAGCCTAATGCACCGACCACAGCTCCAACTCCAACACATAACCCTAACCCTAAGCGTAACACTAAACCTTACTCGAATCCTAATCATAATGCTAACTCTAAGCATAACCCTAAACCTAAGGCGAACACTAACCCTAAGCCTACCCCTAAGCCTAACCCCAAAATCCTAACCTTAAGCCTAACCATAAGCCTGAACCCAAAAACATAACCCTAAACCCAAAAAGCGAAAGCCTTATGCCCCAACCCCAGTCACAATCCCTAACCGAACCCTGCACAACATCAATATAACCGTTGCCCCTGGACCAGCCCTAACTCTAAGGTCTAAACAAAAAAAAACACAACCCTAAGCCTAACACGACACCTCCCCATAACCCTAAGCCTATTCCTAACCTACCAACCCCGCCCGCCCCCACCTATTACGAGCCTACCCAACCCCACCCCCACCCCCGACCCGGATCCAGACCCTGACCTAACCTCTGACTTTGAGGTTGTCCCATACTTTCTCCAGACCTTAGAAACGACTGATCCTTCATTTAGATATTCTCATTGCAAAATTAACAGTACATGCTTTTTAATTCCATTGAAAATTCTAGCTGGAAAGGCAAGCGGACATGCATGGACACCAATTTAAGGTGTTGGCCGAATAAAATTGGCAGCTGCTAGTGAAAGTAAACTCAACAAATGAGCATATAAGCACATGAGGGGAGGCTTTCCCACTCATGCGGCCCGATTACCCTACCCTAACCCTAACCCTAACCGCAAACCCGAACCGCCTAACCCTTAACCCTAACCCTAACACCTATTCCTAACCTGAACCCTAAGGTTAGCACATGACATTCCTGTAGCAGGACATGTCGGGATCCGGAAGACCAAATCATGTATAATCAATTTTATTACTGCTCAGCCTTACAAACGACATGAAACAGTTTTGTACGACATGCTATACAGGCCAAATGTTGGGAAAACTAACTGCAAAATACCATAAAATCAGCACCTCTAATTCCCATACCAGTTGTTGAGAATCCATTTACTACGGTGTTGGTAGACTGCGTAAGAACCTTGTCACAAACAAAAGCCGACCGTCAATATACACTTACTATCATGGATATGGTTACTCGATTTCCAGAGGCCATTCCCTTGAGAACAATTACTGCTAAAGTAGTCGTAGAGAGGTTAACCCAATTCTTTACGAGATATGTATTAGCACTTTAGATTTTTTAGATTTAGATATACAGCACTGAAACCGGCCCTTCGGCCCACCGAGTCTGTGCCGACCATTAACCACCCATTTATACTAAGCCTACACTAATCCCATATTCCTACCCCATCCTCACCTGTTCCAATATTCCCCTGCCACCTACCTATACTAGGGGCAATTTATAATGGCCAATTTACCTATCAGCCTGCAAGTCTTTTGGCTGTGGGAGGAAACCGGAGCACCCGGAGGAAACCCAAGCAGACACAGGGAGAACTTGCAAACTCCACACAGGCAGTACCCAGAATTGAACCCGGGTCTCTGGAGCTGTGAGGCTGCGGTGCGAACCACTGCACCACTGTGCCGCCCGTTCCATCGGCTCAAGGTTCTTATTTCAAGTCTAAGATATTCAAGAAGTCATGGATAATTTGGGTGCCAGACAGTTAAAATCTTCAGCATATCACCCACAGAAACAGGGAGATTTAGAAAGATACCATTACCCTCTCAAAACAATGATTCAAGCATACTGTCATGAACAGACCCTCAATTGGGATAAAGTGCTACACCTTCCTTTCGTTGCCACCAAAGATTCATCAAATAAGTCGACAGGTTTTAGTTCTTTCGAATTGGTTTACGGACATGGAATAAGAGGTCCTCTAAAACTCATCAAAGATGGGTTCTCAGAACAAAGGAATATATCTTTGATATTAGACTAGATATTTGTGTTCTGGGAAAGGCTCACGAAAGCTTGCAATGTGGCTCTGGAACTCCTTAAAGCATCCCAAGCCAATATGAAAAAAATGGGCAGTCAAGAATGCAAAGACCCGAGATTTTCAACCAGGGGATGAAGTATTACCATTGTTACCGTTAGAGGGTGAACAATTAAAAGCATGTTTCAGTGGTCCATATAAAGTGTTCAAAAGAGTGAGCAAGGTAAATGCCTTGATTGCTACAATTGATCACCGGAAAATGAATCAACTGTGTCATATCAATATGTTAAAGCATTATTATCGTACGGAGGAGGATAAGCCAGTGCAGGTATATCAGGTAATGGGGACTGTTGAGAAGGAAATGAATAATGAGGATGAGAAAGAAGTAGGCCGAGAATATTCTTAGATTGAGCCGACCACTATCTCGTTAGCAAATGCAGCATGGCTTGAAAAATTGGCCAACATGCTTCTGTACTTAGATGCAGAACAACGAAAAGACCGAACAATGTGCATCCCAGTATTTAAAAGAGCCTGTCGGAATAAGCTAGGATGTACAACCTTAGCCACACAATAGGTGGATGTAGGGGAATCCGTTGCTATAAAACAGCATCCTGACAGTTTGAATCCAGACTAACAGGCCCAAGTAAAAGCAGAAATCCAATACATGCTGAAATAAATAGCCAAACTGAACCTAGTCCAAGCGCCTGGAATTCACAAATAGTCTTCGTGCCTAAACCTGATGGATCAACCCAACTTTGCATAGAGTACAGAAAATTCAATGCAGTAATGAAGGCAGACTCCTACCCGATTCCTAGCTTTGAAGACTGTATTGACACGGTTTCACTTTTATGTTTCTTTCCTCGATAGATTAGTTAAAGAGATACTGACAAGTTTCTTTGACACCTCGAGCTGAAGAAATATCAGCTTCTGTCACCGCAGACGGTCTTTAGCAATGCTGAGCGATGCCATTCGTGACACTTGGAAGGAACACATAAAACAGCAAGAAACTATGTTTACAAAATTAGAAGCCACGGATGTAGTGTTAAATCTGGCAATGAGCGAATTTGGAAATGCAAGAGTGGCCTCGCTCGGGCATATAGTGGGGAAAGGACAAGTATAGCTGAGAATAGCAAAAGTACATGCCTTAGTGGAGTTCCCTATCCCTAAGTCGAAGCGTGAAATCATGAGGTTTTTGGGAATATGTGGTTTCTGCAGATAGTTTATACCGAATTCTAGTGCTGCAGCTGCTCCAATAACAAATTTGCTATCGAAAAAGGAAATCAAGGTATTATGGTTGGGTCAATGCCAGACATCTTTTAAAAAGCAAAAGGGAATTTTAACTAATGAACCAGTGTTGACTGCACCAAATTTTGCTAAACCCTTCAAGGTAGCATTTGGTGCTGGTGACCTGGGTCCTATTGCAGGATAACGAATCGGGCATAGACAAACCAGGAGGGTACTTTTCAAGAAAACTGAATCGCCACCAAGAATGTATTCCACTGCAGAAGAAGAAATATTAGGACTATTGCTGGTTCTTAAACATTTCCAAGTATATTTCTGCCACAACTACAAAGGAACACGAATATACACTGACCATAACCCATTAACTTTCATGGAAAAAATTAAAACCCAAAATTCCAGAATATTTCGGTGGAGTTTATTGTTGTAGTCTTATCACTTGAAGGATGTATACATTTCTGTGGAGAAATAAGAACAATGTTATCGCTAATGCATTGTTGCAAAGATATTCCTGTTAAGTTACATAGAACAAAGAACAAAGAACAAAGATAATTACAGCACAGGAACAGGCCCTTCGGCCCTCCAAGCCTGCGCCGATCCAGATCCTCTCTCTAAACATGTCGCCTATTTTCTAAGGTTCTGTATCTCTTTTCTTCCTGCCCATTCATGTATCTGTCTAGATACATCTTAAAAGACTCCATCGTGCCCGCATCTAGCACCTCCACTGGCAATGCGTTCCAGGTGCCCACCACCCTCTGTGTAAAGAACTTTCCACGCATATCCCCCCTAAACTTTTCCCCTTTCACTTTGAACTCGTGTCCTCTAGTAATTGAAACCCCCACTCTGGGAAAAAGCCTCTTGCTATCCACCCTGTCGATACCTCTCATGATTTTGTACACCTCAATCAGGCCCCCCCTCAACCTCCGTCTTTCTAATGAAAATAATCCTAATCTGCTCAACCTCTCTTCATAGCTAGCGCCCTCCATACCAGGCAACATCCTGGTGAACCTCCTCTGCACCCTCTCCAAAGCATCCACATCCTTTTGATAATGTGGCGACCAGAACTGTACGCAGTTTTCCAAATGTGGCCGAACCAAAGTCCTATACAACTGTAACATGACCTGCAACTCTTGTACTCAATGCCCCGTCCGATGAAGGAAAGCATGCCGTATGCCTTCTTGACCACTCTATTTACCTGCGTTGCCACCTTCAGGGAACAGTGGACCTGAACACCCAAATCTCTCTGGACATCAATTTTCCCCAGGACTTTTCCATTTACTGTATAGTTCACTCTTGAATTGGATCTTCCAAAATGCATCACCTCGCATTTGCCCTGATTGAACTCCATCTGCCATTTCTCTGCCCAACTCTCCAATCTATCTATATTCTGCTGTATTCTCTGACAGTCCCCTTCACTATCTGCTACTCCACCAATCTTAGTGTCGTCTGCAAACTTGCTAATCAGTCCACCTATACTTTCCTCCAAGTCATTAATGTTTATCACAAACAACAGTGGTCCCAGCACGGATCCCTGTGGAACGCCACTGGTCACACGTCTCCATTTTGAGAAACTCCCTTCTACTGCTACTCTCTGTCTCCTGTTGCCCAGCCAGTTCTTTATCCATCTAGCTAGTACACCTTGGACCCCAAGCGCCTTCACTTTCTCCATCAGCCTGCCATGGGGAACCTTATCAAACGCCTTACTGAAGTCCATGTATATGACATCGACAGCCCTTCCCTCATCAATCAACTTTGTCACTTCCTCAAAGAATTCTATTAAGTTGGTAAGACATGACCTTCCCTGCACAAAACCATGTTGCCTATCACTGATAAGCCCATTTTCTTCCAAATGGGAATAGATCCTATCCCTCAGTATCTTCTCCAGCAGCTTCCCTACCACTGACATCAGGCTCACCGGTCTATAATTACCTGCATTATCCCTGCTACCCTTCTTAAACAAGGGGACAACATTAGCAATTCTCCAGTCCTCCGGGACCTCACCCGTGTTTAAGGATGCTGCAAAGATATCTGTTAAGGCCCCAGCTATTTCCTCTCTCGCTTCCCTCAGTAACCTGGGATAGATCCTATCCGGACCTGGGGACTTGTCCACCTTAATGCCCTTTAGAATACCCAACACTTCCTCCCTCCTTATGCCGACTTGACCTAGAGTAATCAAACATCTGTTCCTAACCTCAACATCCGTCATGTCCCTCTCCTCGGTGAATACCGATGCAAAGTACTCGTTTAGAATCTCACCCATTTTCTCTGAGTCCAAGCATAACATTTCTCCTTTGTCCTTTAGTGGGCCAATCCTTTCTCTAGTTACCCTCTTTCTCCTTATATATGAATAAAAGGCTTTGGGATTTTCCTTAACCCTGTTTGCTAAAGATATTTCATGACCCCTTTTAGACCTCTTAATTCCTCGTTTCAGATTGGTCCTACATTCCCGATATTCTTTCAAAGCTTCGTCTTTCATCAGCCGCCTAGACCTTATGTATGCTTCCTTTTTCCTCTTAGCTCGTCTCACAATTTCACCTGTCATCCATGGTTCCCTAATCTTGCCATTTCTATCCCTCATTTTCACAGGAACATGTCTCTCCTGCACGCTAATCAACCTCTCTTTAAAAGCCTCCCACATATCACATGTGGATTTACCTTCAAACAGCTGCTCCCAATCTACATTTCCCAGCTCCTGCCGAATTTTGGTATAGTTGGCCTTCCCCCAATTTAGCACTCTTCCTTTAGGACCACTCTCGTCTTTGTCCATGAGTATTTTAAAGCTTACGGAATTGTGATCACTATTCCCAAAGTAGTCTCCTACTGAAACTTCAACAACCTGGCCGGGCTCATTCCCCAACACCAGGTCCAGTATGGCCCCTTCCCGAGTTGGACTATTTACATACTGCTCTAGAAAACCCTCCTGGATGCTCCTTACAAATTCTGCTCCATCTGGACCTCTAACACTAAGCGAATCCCAGTCAATGTTGGGAAAATTAAAATCTCCTATCACCACCACCCTGTTGCTCCTACATCTTTCCATAATCTGTTTACATATTTGTACCTCTATCTCACGCTCGCTGTTGGGAGGCCTATAGTACAGCCCCAACATTGTTACCGCACCCTTCCTATTTCTGAGTTCTGTCCATATTGCCTCACTGCTCGAGTCCTCCATAGTGCCCTCCTTCAGCACAGCTGTGATACCCTCTTTGACCAGTAATGCAACTCCTCCACCCCTTTTACCTCCCTCTCTATCCCGCCTGAAGCATCGATATCCTGGGATATTTAGTTGCCAATCATGCCCTTCCCTCAACCAAGTCTCAGTAATAGCTATAACATCATACTCCCAGGTACTAATCCAAGCCCTAAGTTCATCTGCCTTACCTACTACACTTCTTGCATTAAAACAAATGCACCTCAGACCACCAGTCCCTTTATATTCATCATCTGCTCCCTGCCTGCTCTTCCCCTTAGTCACACTGACTTCATTATCTAGTTCCTTACAGGCTTTAGTTACTACCTCCTTACTGTCAACTGACCTCAATTGGTTCCCATCCCCCTGCCACATTAGTTTAAACCCTCCCCAACAGCGTTAGCAAAAGCACCTTCAAGGACATTGGTTCCAGTCCGGCCCAGGTGTAGACCGTCCAATTTGTAATAGTCCCACCTCCCCCAGAACCGGTCCCAATGTCCCAAAAATCTGAACCCCTCCTTCCTGCACCATCTCTCAAACCACGCATTCATCCTGACTATTCTTTCATTTTTACTCTGACTATCACGTGGCACTGGTAGTAATCCTGAGATTATTACCTCTGAGGTCCTACTTTTTAACTTGGCTCCTAACTCCCTAAACTCTGCTTGTAGGATCTCATCCCGTTTTTTACCTATATCATTAGTGCCTATGTGCACAATGACAACTGGCTGTTCACCCTCCCCCTTCAGAATGTTCTGCAGCCGATCTGAGACGTCCCTGACCCGTGCACCTGGGAGGCAACATACCATTCGGGAGCCTCGTTTTCGACCACAGAACCGCCTATCTACTCCCCTTACAATCGAATCCCCTACGACTATAGCCCTTCCACTCTTTTTCCCGCCCTTCTGAACAGCAGAACCAGCCACGGTGCCATGGACCTGGCTTCTGCTGCCTTCCCCTGGTGAGCCATCTCCCTCAACAGTATCCAAAACGGTATACTTGTTTTGGAGGGAGATGACCGCAGGGGACTCCTGCGCTGCCTTCCTGCTCTTTCTCTGCCTTTTGGTCACCCATTTCCTTTCTCCCTAATCTGCGGTGTGACCAATTCACTAAACGTGCTATCCACGACCTCCTCAGCATCGCGCATGCTCCAAAGTGAGTCCATCCGCAGCTCGAGAGCCGTCATGCGGTCTAACAAGAGCTGCAGCTGGACACACTTCCTGCACGTGAAGGAGTCAGGGACATCAGCCGTGTCCCTGAGCTCCCACATTGAGCAAGAGGAGCATGATACGGGTCTGAGATCTCCTGCCATTTTTAATCCTAAGTTTAAACTTAGTTAAATGAAAAAGGAACGAAAAGTTTTTACCAATCACAATAAAACCGGAGAAATCGAAAAAGCCTTACCTTATAAACACCCCACCGAGTCCTTTTTTTTTGGTTAGAGGAGGAGGGCGGGTGGGAGACACTACAAGTGTGGTGTCTCGGGTTCAGAAACCGCCCAAATATATAGTGTTTTACTTACCCAGCAGCCCCCTGGCCTCCGCCGAAAAACAAAAGGAAATTAAATTTACTTTCAAACTGACTTTCCCAGCTGCTCACTCGCTCACACTCTGCTCCCAAAAAAGCTGCTGCACTGAAAGGAAAGTTATTTTAAACCGCCCAAATATATAGTGTTTTACTTACGCAGCAGCCCCCTGGCCTCCGCCGAGAAACAAAAGGAAATTAAATTTACTTTCAAACTGACTTTCCCAGCTGCTCACTCGCTCACACTCTGCTCCCGAAAAAGCTGCTGCAATGAAAGGAAAGTTATTTTAAACCGCCCAAATATATAGTGTTTTACTTACCCAGCAGCCCCCTGGCCTCCGCCGAAAAACAAAAGGAAATTAAATTTACTTTCAAACTGACTTTCCCAGCTGCTCACTCGCTCACACTCTGCTCCCGAAAAAGCTGCTGCACTGAAAGGAAAGTTATTTTAAACCGCCCAAATATATAGTGTTTTACTTACCCAGCAGCCCCCTGGCCTCCGCCGAGAAACAAAAGGAAATTAAATTTACTTTCAAACTGACTTTCCCAGCTGCTCACTCGCTCACACTCTGCTCCCGAAAAAGCTGCTGCACTGAAAGGAAAGTTATTTTAAACCGCCCAAATATATAGTGTTTTACTTACCCAGCAGCCCCCTGGCCTCCGCCGAAAAACAAAAGGAAATTAAATTTACTTTCAAACTGACTTTCCCAGCTGCTCACTCGCTCACACTCTGCTCCCGAAAAAGCTGCTGCACTGAGTAGCAACATGAGTAGCAATGGTACAAAGCAAAATTGTGTTAAGTAGCATGAATGTGAGAATATGCTAAAAACGTTCCTACATTTCTGTTCTACATTGAAATGAAACGCATTCAACAATGACATTTCATTTCGCCAAGGATGCAGATGCCACAAGAGCTTTTTTTTGAAAGCTCAAAGGCATTTTCTGTCTACACTCAGTGCTTGGTGTTTGAGCTCTGGGAACAGACTGCAAGACCTATTTCCAAGCTACGAGGTAGACTTATTGCTGTCAGATGACTTGATTGTTGGCGTTTTTAGTTTCGATTTGGGATTGAAAGTGAACAGTGAACTCTACAAGGAGGAAGCTTTAAAATCTTTGCTTTGCCCTGCCTGCAGAGACAGGAAGATCCAGAAAAGGGCTTACCACTCTCTGCAGAAGAAGTCTTGCATCTCTTGGAAGGAAATTCTACATTTAAGGTGCGGCTTTGACCTGCCTGACGAGAGAGAAAAGACTCAAGAAAAGAGGAGTTGTTACATTCTGTGGAGGAACACTGCTTTGCAGAGAGAAAGTCTTGCATTTTGGGTGTGGCAGATACTTTTGCATCAAGCTCTGAAGAATCCCTGCCTCAAGAGTGATTCCTGTTGCCTTTTGTGTTTTGGTAGATTTTGAAATCTCAAGGAAATGTCTACTGCTAGACTGCTACTTCAAAATTCAAGTAGATTTTTTGCGACACCATTTGCTAAAAGATCTGTGTGACGCCAACTGCAGACGAATTGCCTTGAGCATCTACCCATCACAGGCTGTTCATCAATCCCGCCTGGAGAGACTTCAAATGTCATCCAACTATTCCACTCCGGGACACCTCACCAATCCCTAAATTTCCTATCAGACCGTGACAATGATGTATTTTATTATTCCTAAGAAACAGTTGAACACCAAAAAGCCTTTTTCCCTGGTTAACTAGTTTTTGAATGTTTGTGTGTGTGCATGAGGGTGAGGAAGAATAAAACGTTTTACAATATTTTCATATATTTAGATTTATCCCATTATCGTTTACAATTTAGTTTGTCAATGAATAGTTAATTTTGTTGTGGTTTAAAGAAACCTGATTTAGTGTGCCTTATTCTGGGGGATAAATAAAGTGTTTACTTTGGCTATTTTCCAGTCGGCGGAAAACTTTAACAATATACTGCGACGTGATGAGTAGTGGGACTGCATTAACAGTTCATTACTCCCGCCTTGGTCGAAACATATTAATTGGGGGCTCTTGCAGGATTCAAGTCCAATGCTAATTATGTTATTTATCAGGGGAGTAAATAATTGAAAGAAAAACATAAAATAACCAGGTAGGGTAAAGGTTACAACATCGGAATGGTGCAGAATTCGGGAAACCACCACTTCCCCATCACTCCAGGGAACAGGCTCCGCCCCTACCCCGACATCTTCATGGGAATAGCCCTGTCCACACTGCAGCATTACCTTCCGGGAGCAGAGCGGAGAGGAACGGAGCTGACCTGTGGGGAAAACGCCAAGAGTGGAGCCTATAAATCCAGCCTGAGGATCAAGGCCCATTCTCTTACCTTCCAAGAACAGAATGTAGCTCCTCCAGCGCCCTGGAGTTTTGAAAAATAAAAGCCAACTGTGACGTCAGAGGAGAGCTGCAAGGTGATTGGTTGGTGAGTCGCAGCTGTTAGTGCATTTACAAGTCTTGAAAAATAAGGGGAAAGTTTTATGTTGGAAAAACCTCTGGTGCTGAGGTGAGTACTTTGAAGTGTTTTTTTAAGGACTTTAGATTGGAGTGGGTAGAACAACGCCCCTAGTATTGGTATTTTTAAGTAAGGGAGTAACTGATTAATCTAAGGGTATGTCCTGACAGGAGAGCTCAGCCCCGTGATATGCTCCTCCTGCGCGATGAAGGAAATCAGGAATGCTTTCAATGTCTCTGACGACCATGTGTGCATACCCGCAATACGGAGCTGGAGCTGCGGGTGCATTCACTGTGGAGCATCCGCGATGCTGAGGACATCGTGGATAATACGTTTAGTGAGGTGGTCACACCCCAAGTAATGTATGCACCGGCAGAAAATGGGTGGGTTACCAGCAGACGGAGTAGTAGGTGCAGGAAGGTAGTGCTGGAGTCCCCTGTGGCCATCCCCCTCTCAAACAGATATACTGCTTTGGATAATGTTGGGGGTGATGACCACCCAGGGGAAAGCAGCAACCGCCAAGTTCGTGGCATCACGGAGGGCTCTGCTGCACAGCAGGGGAGGAAAAGGGATGGAAGAGCTATCGTGATAGGGGATTCTATCCTCAGGGATGCAGACAGGTATTTCCGTGGCCGCAAACGAGACTCCAGGATGGTATGTTGCTTCCCTGGTGCTGGGGTCAAGGATGTCTTGGAGAGGCTGCAGGACATTCTGAAAGGGGAGGCTGAGCACCCAGAGGTCGTGGTCAAATTTGGTACTAACGACACAGGCAGGAAGAGAGATGATGTCCTGCAAAGTGAATATAGGGAGTTCGGCTGAAGGTTAAAAAGCAGGACCTCCAGAGTTGGAAGCTCAGGATTACTCCCTGTGCCACGAACGAGTGAGTTTAGGAATAGGAGGATTAGGCAAATGAATGCGTGGCTGAAGAGCTGGTGTGGGCTTCGGCTACTAGGATCATTGGATCTCTTCTGGTGCAGAGGTGACCTGTACAAGAAGGACGGGTTGCATCTGAACTGGAGGGGGACCTATATACTTGCGGGGGGGGGGGGGGGGGGGGTTTGCTGGTACTACTCGGGAGGATTTAAACTAGTCTTGCAGAGGGGTGGGACCCACTGTAGTAGTCTCTCAGATGAGATAGTTGAGGCAAATGTGGAGGTTCAAGCAAGCAATCCAGTAGGCAGGACAGGGAGCGTGGAAGGTCTGGTCGGCTAAACTGCAATTATGTTAATGCAAGAAGCTTTACAGGTACATGGATCGGGACGTGAGATTGTGATATTATAGCTATTATGGAAACGTGTTTGTGGGATGGGCAGGACTGGCTGCTCAATGTTCCGGGATATCGATGCTTCTGGCGTGGCAGAGGTGGAGGTAAGAGACGAGGTGGACTTGAACTATTGATTAGGGAGGACATCACGGCAGTATTTAGAGAGGATATCCCGGGGAACGTCCAGCGACTCCATATTGGGTAGAACTTAGAAATAATAAAGGGGTGATCACTTTGGTGGGAATATACTATAGGCCCCCCAATAGTCAGAGGGAATTGGAGGAGCATGTATGTATGGAAATCACAGATAGGTGTTGGAATTATAGGGTTGTAATAGTAGGTGGTTTTAACTTCCCTAATATTGACTGGGACTGCCTTAGTGTTCAGGGATCAGATGGGGAAAAATTTGTTCAGTGTATCCAGGAATAATTTTCTGAAGCAGTATGTGGATGGCCCTACTGGAGAAGGGGCTACACTCGACCTCCTCTTAGGAGGGGACGCTGGGCAGGTGGTTCATGTGTCAGTGGGGGAACACTTTGCGACTAGTGACCATAACTATTAGCTTCAAGATAGTTATGGAAAAGGATAGGACTAGTCCTCAGGACAAAGTCCTAAACTGGGGTAAGACTAATTTCGATGGCATCAGACAGGAAATCTCAAAATTTGAGTGGGAGAGGCTGTTTACAGGTAGAGGAGCGTCTGGCAATTGTGGGACTTTTAAAAGTGAGATAGGAAGAGCTCAGGGCTGGCATGTTCCTGTTAGATGGAAGGGCAAAGTTGGCAAGTTTAGGGAACCTTGGCTGACCAGCGATATTGAGGGTCTGGTCAGGACAAAGAAGAAGGCATATGTCTGATATAGGCATCAAGGATCAAGCGAGTCCTTCGAGCATAGGGGATGTAGGACTATACTTAAGAAGGAAATTAGGAGGGCGAAAAGGGGCCATGAGATTTCCCTGGCAGATAAGATAAAGGAGAATCCTAATAGATTCTGGAAGTTTTCAAAGAGTAAAAGAGTCGCTAGGGAGAGAGTAGGTCCCCTTAAGAATCAGTGTGGGAATCTATGCATGGAGACACGGGAAATGGGCGAGATCTTAAATAAGTACTTCTCGGCTGTATTTAAGTGGAGAAGCTGGAAGCTAGTGAGTTACAGGGAGGGAACAGCGATATCCTGGAGCAAATCAACATTACAAAGGAGGATGTGCTGGAGGTTTTGAAGTGCATTAAAATGGATAAATCCCCAGGGCCTGACCAGGTGTAGCCTAGGATGTTATGGGAAGCAAGAGAGGAGATTACTGGGCCCCTGGCAGAGAAATTTGTATATTGTTAGCCACTGATGAGATACCGGAAGACTGGAGCATAGCTAGTGTTGTGCCTTTATTTAAGAAGGGCAGCAGGAATAAGCCAGGGAACTACAGGCCGGTGAGCCTTACATCAGTGGTGGGAAAGTTCTTGGAAGGGATTCTGAGGGACAGGATTTATATGCATTTGATAAGGCAAGGTCTGATTCGGGATAGTCAGCACGACTTTGTGCGTGGGAAATCACGTTTCACGAGTTTGATTGAGTTTTTGATGAGGTGACCAAGAGGATTGAAGAGGGCAGGGCGATGGACGTTGTCTACATAGACTTTAGCAAGGCCTTTGACAAGGTCCCACATGGTAGGCTGGTCATGAAGGTTCGAACATATGGGATCCAGGGTGAGCTAGCCAATTGGAAATAAAATTGGCTTGTTGACAGGAAGCAGAGGGTGGTAGTGGAGGGTTGGTTTTCAAAATGGAGGCCGGTCAAGAGTGGTATGCCACAGGGATTGGTGCTGGGCCCTCTGTTGTTTGTCATTTATATTAATGACTTGGAAGTGAATGTCAGGGGGCATGATTAGTAAGTTTGCAGGTGACACCAAAGTTGGTGGTATAGTGGACATTGTAAAAGGTTGCATAAGGTTACAACAGGATATAGATGAAGTGGGAAAGTGGGCAAGGGATTGGCAAATGGAATTTAACATGGACAAGTGCGAAGTCATGCATTTTCGGAATTTAAACCAGGGCAGGACATAAACAGTGAATGGCTGGCCGTGGGGAGTGTTGTTGAGCAGAGAGACATTGGGGTGCAGGTACATAGTTCCCTGAAAGTGGCAACACAGGTAGACAGGGTGGTGAAGAAGGTGTATGGCATGCTTGCCTTCATCGGCCGAGGCATTGAGTACAAGAGTTGGGACGTCATGTTACAGTTGCACATAATGTTGGTTCGGCCGCATTTGGAGTACTGTGTGCTGTTATGGTCACCGCACTACAGGAAAGATGTGATGAAGCTAGAGAGAGTGCAGAAAAGATTCACAAGGCTGTTGCCTGGTTTGGAGGGCTTGAGTTATAAAGAGAGATTGGATTGGATAAATCTGTTTTCCCTGGAGCAAAGGAGGCTGAGAGGGGACAGGAATGAGGTAAATAAAATTATGAGAGGCATAGATAGGGTAGCTTGCCAGAGTCTGTTTCTCATGGTACGTGTGACTTAAACTAGAGGGTCTAGATTTAAGGCGAGAGGGGGAGGTTTACATGTAGTCAAAAGGGTAAATTTTCCATACAAACAATAGTGGGTATCTGGAATGAGCTGCCTGAGGAGGTGGTGAAGGCAGGAACAGTAGCAACATTTAAGAAGCATCTGGACAGGTATTTGAATGAGCAAGACATAGAGGCATATGGAATTAATGCAGGCAGGTGGGATTAGTGTAGATAGGCATTATGGTCGGCATGGACGCAGTGGGCCGAAAGGCCTGTTTCTGTGCTGCACGACTCTATGACTCTATAATAGGCCCCGCCACCATGCCCCTGTCACCATTGATAACGGACCACGCCCCGCTCTGTTACCTTAGGAGCAGGCCCCGTCACCACTCCCCCTTCACCATGGAGAAAAGACCCGCCCCCACGTCACTGTCACCATGGCGGTAGACCCCACCTCCCGCTGCTGGAAATAGTCAGTGACTAACTTCCTCTCATCATTGAAAGAACATAACAATTGGAGTAAAGCGATATTTCAGCACATTCTTCAACTTCTCTCTGAACTGAGTCTGGGTCACGACACAAATCGCAGTGTTTGTGCAGCAACTCAGGAGCTGCAGCATGAAGCCTGCTTCTCGCAGAAACTCGAGTAGACGTACAGATAGAGACACCAAATACCGCATTCGATTCCATTTTGAATAGAACAGTAGCACTGCCCATAACAAGATGAAATTGGCCGAGATAGCTAACAGTAACATGATGGATTTCCTTCGGCTCTCCATCTCTGGGTCTCTGCAACGCTCCCCACTGCTGTGAGCTCGGAGTATCCTGCGTCCTCTGCTGCTCACTAAAATGTGTCTGATGGTGAAAGCGTTGAGCAGCAGAATCACCACAAATGGGACTACTGGGTTTACAATGTTATGGAGAAACTCGAATGTTATCCAGAGACGAGAGTGCCAAACATCCAATGTTACATCACAGAACCAGGGGAGGTTCATCAGCCAATACCATCCCGTGAACATAAAATACCAGGGGATGTTCTTTAAACAGCTCAGCACAGTCACTGTTCCCAGAACCACAGACGCCGTTTTCTCAGTACAATATTTACATTTCAGCTTCTGGCAACAAATGACCACAAATCGATCAAAGGTGAACGTGACTGTGAACCAGACAGAACAGTCTGTAGCCGTGTAAAGCAAGACAGCATGGATATTGCACACAGGGATGTAATACAGGAACTGAAATTGTTCAGAATAAACAATGGGAATGTGTCTCAGTATCAGGTCGAGGATAATACCCAGGAGATCCGCCACTGCCATGGCCACAAGGTAGTGAGTGACACATTTTGAGAGACGGCACTTTCACCGAGACAGGATCCCAATACTCAGCAGGTTAACTTTGAGGAAGAGAAATAAACAGAGAAATTATACATCAGACTGCGAACAAAGTTACCAGTTTGATAGAGAACTTATTGAGATTTATAAATGCGTTCCTGTATCCAGTGATATACTGAAATGATTGGACCTGAAAGAACAAATGAGAAGGTCTGTGATCTGATGGAAGGCAGGAGAGATTAAATGAGAAAAGGATTGTACTGAAATTGTTGAACTCAATGCTGATTATAATCCTTCCCCTCTCTCCTTTCCCTGCCTGCTTTAAAAACTGTGCCATCTCTAAACATTCCCAGTTCCGACAAAGAATCAGTGACCAGAAACATGTGGCTGGATTTTAAGAGTCCACCCACGTGGGACACACACCAAAGAGCAGCTATGATCTTAAGTGTGACTGCTCATTTAAATAGCTGGGCCAGCTGTCCGTCCCTTCCAAAGGTATCAGCTGCTTGTGTGTCGGTACTGGTGCCCATTTTAAAGGGCAGCCATCCGTGCTGGCAAATTTGTTTATTTAAAGACTGAACCCTCAAAATTAGAGATCTAACGCCCTTTTCCCACCCCAATAACAATTACATTAACTATTTGCCAGCCCCCCCAAAATACATTTACATTTAACAACTGACCTTCCCCCCACAAACTTCACAAAATTCAAAGTACAACACTTCCCACCATCCCCTACAGCAATTGTGTTTCTTTGACCCTGCCCCTTCCTCCCACACTAGAAAATCTCCCTACCAGTGTCAATGTGCCTTTCCCTGGATGGGGATCTGAAGGAGCAGGAGTGCTAGCAGTCGTTCAGAAGATCGTGGTGGGTGTCCTCAAGATCTTGGGTAAGTATATTTAAATGTATTAGTTCTTATTAATTTAAATATTTAATTTGTAGTCCAATGTCCAGCGGCGGGGGTTGAGGGGCACAAGGGTGCCTTCGAGGTTTCAAAAGGAGCCAACTTCATGCCCCGGCCGATACGGATCCCGATGTCGGTGTCCTGTAGAAATCCAGCCCAATAAGTTGAACTTAGTTTAACCTGTGGTGGTCCAGATGGCGGGCTCAAATGTTGAGGGGAATCCCACCTCAGCAATTCAAAGTCCCCACCTAGCGCAATTCAGTGGTGTTCAGGCAATTAACTGCCCAGCGCCATGGTCCACATCCCTTTAAGAATGGGGATCCCGCCAACAAAAGCTGCTGAACAATCAGAGAACCAGCAGCTCAGTAGTATCAGTAATGCCATCATGAGCAGTAAATTTGCCAGTATGACACTAGGCCTGGGAGCAGGACTACCTCTGGAGCCCAGGACACTAGGTCGGTGTGACAAAGTCGGTAGGGCCACTGAGTGAGTGAGGGCCACTGCCAATAATACACCAGGCCTGCGAGAAACACCATCGCAGCTGCCCCCACCACCAGGTACATGGAGCAAGGACACTGGGACCAGTCAGACACTGGGATCCACAACCAGTAATACACCAGGCCTGGTAGGAGGCCCCGGAAATTTAGAAGAGTAAGAGGCGAATTGATTGAAACATATAAGCTCCTGGAGGGTGCTGACAGGGTGCATGTGGAAAGGATGTTTCCCCTTGTGGGTGAATCTCGCACTCGGGGTCACTGTTTAAAAAAAATGGGTCGCCCATTTAAGACAGAGATGAGGAGAATTTTTTCTCTAAGAGGGTCCTGAATATTTGGAATTCCCTTGCTCAAAAGGCAGTGGACACAGAGTCTTTGAATTATTTTAAGGCAGAGGTAGATATATTCTTGACAATCAAGGGGGTGGAAGATTATCCGGAGTAGGTGGAAATGTGGAGTGATCAGTTCAGTCATGAACTTATTGAATGGCAGAGCAGGCTCGAGGGGTCGAGTGGATCTTACCTTCCGGGAGCAGAGCGTTGCGGACCTGTGGGGAGAACATCAACAGCGGAGCCTATAAATTGAACGCGAGGATCGAGGTCCAGACTCATACCTTCTGGGGGCGGACCTGTGGGGAGAACACCGAGCTTGGAGCCTATAGATCGAACCCACGGATTGAGGCCCAGTCTCTTACTTTCTGGGAGAGCAGTCCAGGCACACAGGAGTTTGAAAAAAAAATTCAACAGGGACCGCACAGGAAAACTGCGAGCTGATTCATTGGTGAATAACTGCTGTTAGGGAATCGCTCTGAATAGTTGGCTTCGTAACTAAGGAAAGAAAGTTCTACAGTTTATTTTCGTATATAGTAATTAATGTTTTTAGGGAGTTCTGTAGTAACGAGGACCAGGGAAGAAGTGCCCTAGAGTAATTGATATTATTATATATTAAGCATCTTCCAAAAAGTTTAATTTAAAAGGTTAAGTCATGGCAGGAGAGCTCAAAGCCGTGGTGTGCTCCTCGTTCTCTATTTCGAAAGCCGGGAACAAGTGCAGTGCCCGGGACCAGCATGTGTGCAGGAAGTGTCTCCAGCTGCAACTCCTGGAAGCCCGGGTCTCGGAGCTGGAGCGGCAGCTGGGGACACTGTGGAGCATTCTCGAGGCGGAGAGTATCGTGGATAGCACGTGTCGAGAGGTGGTCACACCGCAGGCTCAGACCCCACTGGCAGGAGGGGAATGGGTGACCACCAGGCAGAGCAAGAGGACTAGGCAGGCAATTCAGGAATCTCCTGTGGCTATTCCGCTACAAAACAGCTATGCTGCGTTGGATACTGTTGGCGGGAATGGCCTCTCAGGGGAAAGTAGCAACAGCCCAATTCGTTGCACCACAGTTGGTTCTGCTGCACAGGGGAGGAGTTAAAAGTGTGGGAATGCAATAGTTTTAGGGGATGCAATGGTGAGGGCAATAGATCGGCGTTTCTGCGGCACAAACGAGACTCCAGGATGATTTTTTGCCTGCCTGGTGTTGGGGTTAAGGATGTCTCAGAGCGTTTACAGGACATTCTGAAGGGGGAGGGTGAACAGCCAGTGGTCGTGGTACACATTGGTACAAACGACGCAGGTAAAAAAGGGGATGAGGTCCTAAAAGCAGAATATGGGGAGTCAGGAAGTAAGTTGAAAAGTAGGAACTCAAAGGTAGTGATCACAGGATTAATACAAGTGCCACGTGCTGGTCAGAGTAAATTTCAGACGATATCAGATGAATACGTGGCTGAAGAGATGTTGTGAGGGGGTGGGTTTTAGATTCCTGGGTCATTGGGAACGGTTCTGGGGGAGGTGGGACCATTACAAACTGGACAGTTTGCACCTGGGCAGGACCGGGGCTAATGTCCTCGGGAGAGGGGAGAGGGGGAATATTTGCTCGTGTGGTTGGGAAGGGTTTGAACTAAAATATCAGGGGGATGCGAACCTTTGCAAGGAGCCACAGAATCACAGCATCAAAGAATAATACAGTGCAGAAGAAGCTCTTCGGCTCATCGAGTCTGCACCGATGCATTAAAGACACCTGACCTGTCTACCTAATCCCATTTGCCAGCACTTGGCCCATAGCCTTGAATGTTATGACGTGCCAAGTGCTCATCCAGGTACTTTTTAAAGGATGTGAGGCAACCTGCCTCCTCCACCCTCCCAGGCAGGGCATTCCAGACCGTCACCATCCTCTGGGTAAAAAGGTTCTTCCTCAGATCCCCCTTAAACCTCTCCCCTCAACTTAAACCTGTGACCCCTCGTAACTCACCTTTCAACTAAGGTTGGCAGCAGCTCCCTATCTACCCTGTCCATGCCTCTCATAATCATGTACACCTCGATCAGGTCACCTCTCAGTCTTCTCTGCTCCGGCGAAAACAACCCAAGCCTATCCAACCTCTCTTCATAGCTTAAATGTTCCATCCCAGCAACATCCTGGTGAATCGCCTTTGCACCCCCTCCAATGCAATCACCTCCTTCCGATAATGTGGTGACAGAATTGCACACAGTACTCCAGCTGTGGCCTTACCAAAGTTCTGTACAACTTAAACATGAACTCCCTGCTTTTGTAATCTATGCCTCGATTGATAAAGGCAAGTGTCCCATATGCCTTTTTCACCACCCTATTAACCTGCCATTCTGCCTTCAGAGATCTATGGACAAACACGCCAAGGTCCATTTGTTCCTCGGAACTTCCAAGTGTCAGGCCATTCACTGAATACCTCCATGTCAGATTACTCCTTCCAAAGTGTATCACCTCACAATTTTCAGCGTTAAATTCCATCTGCCACTTTACAGCCCATTTGACCATCCCGTCTGTATCTTCCAGTAACCTAAGCCACTCCACCTCACTGTTAACCACTCGGCCAATCTTTGTGTCATCTGCGAACTTACTGATCCTACCCCCCACATAGTCAACTATGTCGTTTATATAAATGAAAAACAATCGGGAGCCCAGCACAGATCCCTGTGGTACGCCACTCGACACTGGCCTCCAGTCACTAAAACAGCCGTCTGTCATCACTCTCTGTCTCCTACAGCTAAGCCAACTTTGAATCCACCTGATCAAATTACCCTGCATCCCATGTGCATTTGCTTTCTTGTAAGTCTCCCATGTCGGACCTTGTCAAAGGCTTTGCTGAAATCCATGGGAACTACAGCAACTGCACTACCCTCATCTGCACACCTGGTCACATGCTCAAAAATTCAATCAAATCTGTTAGGCATGACCTCCCTTTGACAAAGCCATGCTGACTATTCCTAATCAAATTCTGCCTCTCCAAGTGGAGATAGATTCTCTCCTTCAGAATTTTCTCCAATAGCTTCCCTACCACTGACGTGAGACTCACTGGTCTACAGTTCCCTGGCTTATCTCAACAACCTTTCTGAAATAGTGGGACCACATTAGTTGTGCTCCAGTCGTCTGGCACCTTCCCCGTGGCCAGAGAGGAATTTAAAAATTTGGGTCTGTGCCCCTGCAATCTCCACCCTCGCCTCCCACTGAATCCTGGGACATAAATCGTACAGACCGGGAGATTGATCCACTTTTAAGCCTTCCAAAACCTCCAATACCTTGTCACTCCCTATGAAAATTTGCTCAAGAATCTCACAGTCTCTCTCTCTAAGTTCAATATCTACATCATCATTTCCCTGGGCGAAGACAGATGTGAAGTATTCGTTCAACACCATACCAATGTCCTCTGGTTCCACCCACAGATTTCCTCCTTGGCCCTAATGGGTCCTACTCTTTCCAAGATTATCCTCTTCCCATTGATATACCTAAAGAATATCTTGGGATTTTCCCTACTTTTACCAGCCAAAGTTTTCTCGTATCCCCTCTTTGATCTCTTAATTGCTTTCTTAAGCTCCATCCTACACTTTCTGTACTCCACGAATGCTTCCGTTGATTTGCTCTCCTTGTCTTTGCTAAAAGCCTCTCTTTTCCTTCTCATCGTACCCTGAATGTTTCTGGTCATCCATGGTTCTCTGGGCTTGTTGCTCCTACCTATTACCCAAGAGGGAACATGTTGGGCCTGTACCCTCCCCATTTCCTTTTTGAATGTCCCCCACTGCTCTTCTGTAGATTTCCCGACAAGTAACTCTGTACAGTCTACCTTGGCCTGATTCTGCCTTATTTTACTAAAATTCACTTTCCCCAATCCAAAACCTTTTTTTGCAACTTGTCTATTTCTTTCTCCATAAAAAGATTAAATTGTACCATGTTGTGGTCGCTATCACCAAAATGCTGCCGCAACAACACATCAAACACCTGTCCCGCTTCATTCCCCAGAATCATGTCCAGCACTGCACCCTCCCTTGTTGGATTCTCAACATATTGAGCGAAAACGTTTTCCTGTATACATTGAAAGAACTCCACTCCATCTAAGCCCTGAACACAATGACTATCCCAATTAATGTTGGGAAAGTTTAAATCACCTAATATAATTACCCTATTACTTTTACACACCTCTGCAAATTGCGCACGTATTTGCTCCTCAATTCCCGCTGACTATCTGGGGTCTAAAATAAACACCTAGCAATGTGGTTGTCCCTTTTTTATTCCTGAGCTCTACCCATAAATCTTCATTTGATGCCCCCTCCAAGATATCATCTCTCCCTACAGCAGTAACTGACTCCTTAACTAATATTGCAATGCCCCCTCCTCTTTTACCCTCTCCACAGTCTCGCCTGAAGATTCTATATCCCGGGATATTGAGTCCCCAATCCTGCCCCTCCCTCAACCATGTTTCTGTGATGACTATGATTTCACAATTCCACGTGTCAATCCTTGCCCTTAACATATCCGTTTTAGCTGTAATGATCCTGGCGTTAAAGTAGAGGCGATCCATCCTGGTCTTATTCCCTTGAAACTTACTTCCGCTGTATTCCCCTGACTTGTTTGCTTTCCTGTGTTCAGCTGCGTCCCTATTCTGCTCGGAGTCTGCGTCCCCTCCACCTGCCAAATTAGTTTAAACTACTCCCAACAGCACTAACAAACTCGCCTGCAAGGGTGTTAGTCCCGCTCTGGTTCAGATGTAGACGGACCCGCTTGTACAGGTCCTACCTTACCCAGAAACCGCCCCTGTGGTCCAGGAATCTAAAACCCTCCTTCCTGCACAAACTCTTAAGCCATGCATTCATCTGTGCTATTCTCCTATTTCTATACTCGCTAGCACGTGGCACTGGGAGTAATCCAGAGATTACAACCCGAGAGGTCCTGCTTTTTCGTCCACTGCCTAACTCCCTGAATTCCTGATGCAAGACCTCATCCCTCTTTCTGCCTATGTCATTGGTACCAACATGTACCACGACCTCTGCCTTATCACCCTCCCCCTTCAGGATGCTTTGCAGCCGTTCAGTGACATCCCGGACCCTGGCACCAGGGAGGCAACACACCATCCTGGAGTCACGTTGACGACCACAGTAGCGCCTATCTGTTCCCGTGACTATAGAATCCCCTATTACTATTGCTCTTCCTTTCTTTTTCCCTTCCTGTGCAGACAGGCTGCTTGCGGTACCAGAAGCTTGGTTCTGTCAGCACTCCCTGGAGGAAGCAGCCTAATCAGTCTCCAAACTGGAATACCGATTTGCAAGCGGGACCCCTGGGGACTCCTGAACTACCTGCCTGTTTATTTTGGACTGCCTGGTGGTCACCCATTCCCTTCCTTCCTCAAGTCCCTTCAGCTGCAGTGTGACGACCTTTCTATACGTGCTATCCACGATGCTCTCAGACTCACGGATGCTCCACAGTGTTTCCAGCCACCATTACAGCTCTGAAACCCGAGCTTCCAGGAGCTGTAGCTGGACACACTTCCTGCACACATGCTGGTCCCGGGGACTTGAAATGTTCCCAGATTCCCACATGCAGCAAGAGAAGCAAACCACGGCTTTAAGTTCTCCTGCCATGACTAGACCCTTTAAATTTAAAACTTTAGAAGAGTATTATAATTTTAAAAATCAACAATGTCTTGCTAAAACAATGACTTACAATTCAATTTAGTTTGAAAAATACCTACCAGGACTTACTCACCAGTCAGCGATGCTCTGTGGAAACTTTCGGCTCCCCTCACTCTCTTTGAGGACAGGTAGGAAATGAAAGGAGCTCCTCGCTTCCTCCTCACCAAACTCCCTCAGTCACAAACATCCCACTTTATCACTCTAATGCAACCCAAGTCAGCACTCCAGTGCAAACAAAGGCAACATCCTTGTGAATCTTTTCTGCACACTCTCTAGCTTAATAGCATCTTTCCTGTAGTGCGGCGACCAGAACTGCACACAGTACTCCAAATACAGCCTAACCAACGTTATGTACAACTGTAACATGATGCACCAACTCTTGTACTCAATGCCTCGGTAGACGAAGGCAAGCCTGCCATATGCCTTCTTCACCACCCTGTCTACCTGTGTTGCCACATTCAGGGAACTATATGCTTGCACCCCAAGGTCTACCTGGTCACTAACACTCCCCAGGGCCCTGACATTCAATGTATATGTCCTTCCCTGGCTTAACTTCCCAAAACATCACTTCACACTTGTCTGCATTAAATTCAATTTACCACTCCTTGCCCACTTTCCCAATTGATTTATATCCTGTTGTAACCTTAGTCAACCTTCTTCACTGTCCACCATACCACCAATATTTGTGTCATCTTCAAATTTACTAATCATGCCCCTGACATTCACGTCCAATTCATTAATACATATGACAAACAACAGAGGGCCCAACACCGATCCCTGTGGTGCACCACTGGTCACTGGCCTCCAATCTGAAAAACAACGCTCCACTACCACCTTCTGCCTCCTATCACCAAGCCAATTTTGTACCCAATTTGCTAGCTCACCCTGGACCTCATGTGTTCGAACCTTCTGGACCAGCCGATCATGTGGGACCTTGTCAAAGGCCTTGCTAAAGTCCATGTAAACAACGTCCATCGCCCTGCCCTCGTCAATCCTCTTGGTCACC
The DNA here is from genome assembly GCF_036365525.1 of Heterodontus francisci. Taxonomy (NCBI): domain Eukaryota; kingdom Metazoa; phylum Chordata; class Chondrichthyes; order Heterodontiformes; family Heterodontidae; genus Heterodontus; species Heterodontus francisci. Next base: position 1,047,843 of record NW_027140578.1, on the reverse strand, counting down.
TCCTCTTGCTATTTGACATGGAGGAGTACTGATTGATCAGCTGAGAGAGAGCAGTAGGTGGTAATCAGCCGGAGGTTTCCTTGTCCATGTTTGACCTGTTGCCATGAGACTTCATGGGATCTGGAGTCGATGTTGCGGACTCCCAGGGCAACTCCCTCCCTACTATATACCATTGTGGCGCCACCTCTACAGAGATGGTGGTGTCTGAACACTGCATGTAAGGTATGATTTCACGAGTTTGACTAGGTTAGGCTGTTGCGAGACTGGTTTGTGGGACAGCTCTCCCAAATTTGGCACGTGCTCTCAGATGTTAGTAAGGATGGCTTTGCAGGGTCAACAGGGCTACATTTGACCTTGTCGTTTCCAGTGCTTCTGTCAGTGCCAGGTGGTCCATTCACACAGCAGTCCAGCAATCTGTGATCCGGTAGTTTACTAGGATTGCTGAGGTGTCGCCCCGTGGGAGTGGCAGTGGCTCCATGGAGCACGAACCTGCTGTTCTCTCTCAGGATGACAGTATTTATTCTCCCTTTACTGTCACTCCACACGTGTCCTTGCTGTTACCATTTGCCAGCCCAGCCTGCTGCTGCCCATGCCGAGGTGTTGCAGACCGAATCTGAAACCTCAAGGCCCAGAGCTGCTCGAGGACGTCCTGCAAGGCCATCTGCAGTCTCCTCCAGTGAAAGTCAGCAATCTTACACCAGCCATGTAGCAGTCACAGGGGAAACACAGTGTTGGAGCATGAGGCACGTCGAGGTAAACCAAAAGAGAGGCATTGAGGGAATACACAAGAGTGAATAGTTCAGCTTTGTTTGTACAATTGGATGTCGTCTTGGATCAAGATGTTAATGAAAAGGTTTATGTCGGTGGTTTTTATTGCAGGATGATGAACAAAGAGACGCTGTGATGGGGTGTCTCAGAAGGGTGTAATGGTGGTGAATGGGGGATCCATTGTAAGTAAGGGAAATTGTACTATGGGAACCAGAATCTTAGAAGACAGTCTCCACAAGCCTGTCCCCGTCGACGGCATCCAGGAAATATCCTCCCTGCTTCCACATCCTCCTGCTGAGCTGGCCGACAGATTCCTGCTGGCAAAGCCTGTGTCCACATGATGGTGATGATATGAAGGGTGCAGCAGAACACCATGAACATGGACACCTGCTCCCGTGTGTACTGGAGGGCTCCCGTCCAGCGGCTCAAGCAACACACCGTTTGTCAGTTCCACTATATTGCCGGTGGCTCCATTGCTCACCTTATACATGGGATTATTTTCAACCTGGTGCGAGGCTCCAGGTAGGATTATGAGAGGTGCCACAACTCTGTGAAAACCTGCATCTTGAACCAGAGTCGCCTCACACACTGCCCCTGGGTTAGGTTAGGTAGGAAAAGTGCTCTTGCAAAACCCGGGGCTAGGTAGGACAGAGACATCTCCTCCTCCCTCATTATTGAGCCTCCCCTCTCTGGAGCCTCTGCTCCATTTGTTGGTCGTGTTACAGACCCAGAGACACTCTAACTACAGTCACCATACCTCGTCCAGAGATGGGTCACCAAATCCTCTGACCTCCCGGAAAGTCTGCAAAAGCTCACAACATAACCTCCAGAACAAAATCCACATCACAGGGTATGATGATAAGGAAAAGAGAGGCTTTTAGCAAATACAAGAAGAGCAAATCAATTGAAGCATTAGTGGAGTACAGAAAGTGGATGATGGACCTTAAGAACGCAATTAGAACATCGAACATAGAACATTACAGCGCAGTACAAACCCTTCAGCCCTCGATGCTGCGCCGACCTGTGAAACAATCTGACCTACACTATTCCATTTTCATCCATATGTCTATCCAATGACCACTTAAATGCCCTTAATGTTGGCGAGTCTACTACTGTTGCAGGCAGGGCGTTCCACGCCCCTACTACTCTCTGTGTAAAGAAACTACCTCTGACATCTATCCTATATCTATCACCCCTCGACTTAAAGCTATGTCCCCTCGTGTTTGCCATCACCATCCGAGGAAAAAGGCTCTCACTATCCACCCGTCCAGCCCTCTGATTATCTTATATGTCTCTATTAAGTCACCTCTCCTCCTCCTTCTCTCTAACGAAAACAACCTCAAGTCTCTCAGCCTTTCCTCGTAAGACCTTCCCTCCATACCAGGCAACATCCTAGTAAATCTCCTCTGCACCCTTTCCAAAGCTTCCACATCCTTCCTATAATGCGGTGACCAGAACTGCACGCAATACTCCAGGTGCGGCCTCACCAGAGGTCTATCCAGCTGCAGCATGACCTCGTGGCTCCTAAACTCGATCCCCCTACTAATAAAAGCTAACACACCATATGCCTATTAACATGGGTGGCAACTTTCAGGGATTTATGTACCTGGACACCAAGATCTCTCTGCTCATCAACACTACCAAGAATCTTCCCATTAGCCCTGTATTCTGCAATCCTGTTACTCCTTCAAAGTGAATCACCTCACACTTTTACGCATTAAACTCCATTTGCCATCTCTCAGCCCAGCTCTGCAGTCTATCTATGTCCCTCTGTAACCTACAACATCCTTCAGCACTATCCACAACTCCACCGATCTTCGTGTCATCCGCAAATTTACTAACCCACCCTTCTACACCCTCATCCAGGTCATTTATAAAAATGACAAACAGCAGTGGCCCCAAAACAGATCCTTGCAGTACACCACTAGAAACTATACTCCAGGATGAACATTTACCATCAACCAGCACCCTCTGTCTTCTTTCAGCTAGCCAATTTCTGATCCAAAGCACTAATTCACCTTCAATCCCATACTTCTGTATTTTCTGCAATAGCCTACCGTGGGGAACTTTATCAAACGCCTTACTGAAATCCATATACACCACATCCACGGCTTTACCCTCATCCACCTCTTTGGTCACCTTGTCAAAAAACTCAATAAGGTTTGTGAGGCACGACCGACCCGTCACAAAACCGTGCTGACTATCGCTAATGAACTTATTCTTTTCAAGATGATTATAAATCCTATCTCTTATAATCTTTTCCAACATTTTACCCACAACCGAAGTAAGGCTCACAGGTCTATAATTACCTGGGCTGTCTCTACTCCCCTTCTTGAACAAGGGGACAACATTTGCTATCCTCCAGTCTTACGGCACTATTCCTGTCGACAATGACGACATAAAAATCAAGGACAAAGGCTCTGCAATCTCCTCCCTGGCTTCCCAGAGAATCCTAGGATAAATCCCATCTGGCCCAGGGGACTTATCTATTTTCACACTTTCCAAAATTGCTAAAACCTCCTCCTTGTGAACCTCAATCCCGTCTAGCCTTGTAGTCTGTATCTCAGTATTCTCCTCGACAACATTTTCTTTCTCCACTGTAAATACTGACGAAAAATATTCATTTAACACTTCCCCTATCTCCTCCGATTCCACACACAACTTCCCACTACTATCCTTGATTGGCCCTAACCTATATCTAGTCATTCTTTTATTCCTGATATACCTATAGAAAGCCTGAGGGTTTTCTTTGATCCTATCCGCCAATGACTTCTCGTGTCCTCTCCTTGCTCTTCTTATCTCTCCCTTTAGATCCTTCCTGGCTAGCTTGTAACTCTCAAGCGCGCTAACTGAGCCTTCACGTCTCATCCGAACATAAGCCTTCTTCTTCCTCTTGACAAGCTCTTCAACTTCTTTAGTAAACCACGGCTCCCTCATTCGACAACTTCCTCCCTGCCTCACAGGTACATACTTATGAAGGACACGCATTAGCTGCTCCTTGAATAAGCTCCACATTTCGATTGTGCCCATCCCCTGCAGTTTCCTTCCCCATCCTACGCATCCTAAATCTTGCCTAATCGCATCATAATTTCCTTTCACCCAGCTATAATTCTTGCCCTGCTGTAGATGCCTGTCCCTGCCCATCGCTAAGGTAAACATAACCGAATTGTGATCACTATCACCAAAGTGCTCACCAACTTCTAAATCTAACACCTGGCCGGGTTCATTACCCAGTACCAAATCCAATGTGGCATCGCCCCTGGTTGGCCTGTCTACATACTGTGTCAGAAAACCCTCCTGCACACACTGGAGAAAAACAGACCCATCTAAAGTACTCGAACTATAGTATTTCCAGTCAATATTTGGAAAGTTAAAGTCCCCCATAACCACTACCCTGTTACTCTCGCACCTGTCAAGAATCATCTTTACTATCCTTTCCTCTACATCTCTGGAACTATCTGGAGGTCTATAGAAAACTCCCAACAGGGTGACCTCTCCTCTCCTGTTTCTAACCTCGGCCCATACTACCTCAGTGGACGAGTCCTCAAACGTCCTTTCTGCCGCTGTAATACTTTCCTTGATTAACAATGCCACACCACCCCCCCCCTCTTTTACCCTCTTCTCTGTTCTTAGTGAAACATCTAAATCCCGGAACCTGCAACATCCATTCCTGCCCCTGCTCTACCCATGAATCTGAAATGGCCACAACATCGAGATCCCAGGTACCCACCCATGCTACAAGCTCACCCACCTGATTCCGGATGCTCCTGGCGTTGAAGTAGACACATTTTAAACCAAGCTCTTGCTTGCCAGTGCCCTCTTGTGTCCTTATAACCGTATCTCTGCACTCACTGCTCTCAACATCCTGCACACTGGAACTACAATTTAGGTTCCCATCCCCCTGCTGAATTAGTTTAAACATCCCCCCCCCCCCCCCCCCCCCGAAGAGCAATAGCTAATCTCCCCCCCAGGATATTGGTACCCCTCTGGTTCAGGTGATGACCATCCTGTTTGTAGAGGTCCCACCTACCCCAGAAAGAGCCCCAATTATCCAGGAAACCAAAACCTTCCCTCCTACACCATCCCTGCAGCCACGTGTTCAACTCCTCTCTCTCCCTATTCCTCACTTCGCTAGCACGTGGCACGGGCAACAACCCAGAGATAACAACTGATTGTTCTCGCTCTAAGATTCCACCCTAGCTCCCTGAATTTCTGACCTTAAATCCCCATCTGTCTTCCTACCAATGTCGTTGGTGCCTATGTGTACCACGACTTGGGGCTGCTCCCCCTCCCCCTTGAGGATCCCAAAAACACGATCCGAGACATCAAATACCCTGGCACCTGGGAAGCAACACACCAACCGTGAGTCTCTCTCGTTCCCACAGAACCTCCTATCTGTTCCCCTAACTATGGAGTCCCCAATGACTAAAGCTCTGCTCCTCTTACCCCTTCGCTTCTGAGAAACAGGGACAGACTCTGTGCCAGAGACCTGTATCCCATTGCCTACCCCTAGGAGAGCAAAGAGGGGATATGAGAAAGCTCTGCTGGTAAAAGTAGGGATAATCCCAATTTTGCTGTAAGTATATCAATGGGAAGAGGATATCCAGAGAAAGAGTAGGACCCATTAGTGACCAAAGGGGAAATTTGTGTGTGGAGCCAGAGGACATTGGTAGGGTGTTGAATGAATACTCCACAAAGGGCGGCACAGTGGCGCAGTGGTTAGCACCGCAGCCTCACAGCTGCAGGGACCCGGGTTCGATTCCGGGTACTGCCTGTGTGGAGTTTGCAAGTTCTCCCTGTGGCTGCGTGGGTTTTCTCCGGGTGCTTCGGTTTCCTCCCACAAGCCAAAAGACTTTCAGGTTGATAGGTAAATTGGCCATTATAAATTGTCACCAGTACAGGTAGGTGGTAGGGAAATATAGAGACAGGTGGGGATGTTTGTTGGGAATATGGGATTAGTGGAGGATTAGGATAAATGGGTGGTTGATGTTCGGCACAGTCTCGGTGGGCCGAAGGGCCTGTTTCAGTGCTGTATCTCTACTCTAATCTAATCGAATCTAATCTGTCTTCATCCAAGAGAATGAGGATGTAGATATGGAACTTTGGGTGAGAGACTGTGAGGTTCGTGAGCACATTGTCACCGGGAGTGACAAGGTATTGGAGGTTTCGGCAGGTTCGAGGTGGAGAAATCTCCAGGTCCGGACAATATGTGTCCCAGGATGCTGTGGGAGGCGAGGGTAGATATTGCAGTGGCTCTGACCCTAATTTTTAATTTTTCTCTGGCCACGGGGGAGGTGCCAGAGGACTGGAGAACAGCTAATGTGGTCCCACTATTTAAGAAAGGTTGTAGAGATAATCCTGGGAACTACAGACCAGTGAGTCTCACGTCAGTATCAGAGAAACTATTGGAGAAAGTTCTGAAGTAGAGAATCTGTCTCCACTTGGAGAGGAAAAATTTGATCAGGAATAGTCAGCATTGCTTTGTCAGAGGGAGGTCATGCCCAACAAATTTGATTGACTTTTTTGAGCATGTGACCAGGTGTGTAGATGAGTTTAGTGCAATTGATGTAGCTAACATGGATTTCAGCAAAGCCTTTGACAAGATCCGACATGGGAGTCTCATCAAGAAAGCAAACGCACATGGGATACAAGGTAACTTGATAAGGCGGCTCAGCTGACAGAGAGTGTTGACAGACGGCTGTCCAGTGTCCAGTGGCGTACCACAGGGATCTGTGCTGGCTCACCTATTGTGTGTCATTTATATAAATGACATAGATGACTATGTCGGGGGAAGGATCAGTAAGTTCGCGGATGAAACAAAGATTGGCCGAGTGGTTAACAATGAGGCGGAGTGTCTTAGGTTACAGGAAGATATAGACGGGATGGTCAAATGGGCAGAAAAGTGGCAGATGGAATTTAACGCTGAAAAGTGTGAGGTGATACACTTTGGAAGGAGTCATGTGACACGGAAGTATTCAATGAATGGCCTGACACTGGGAAGTTCCGAGGAACAAAGGGACCTTGGCGTGTTTGTCCATAGATCTCTGAAGGCCGAAGGGCAGGTTAATAGGGTGGTTAAAAAGGCTTATGGGACACTTGCCTTTATCAATCGAGGCATAGATTACAAAAGCAGGGAAGTCATGTTGGAGTTGTACAGAACTTTGGTAAGGCCACAGCTGGAGTACTGTGAGCAATTCTGGTCGCCACGTTATAGGAAGGATGTGTTTGCATTGGAGGGGTTGCAGAGGCGATTCACCAGGTTGTTGCCTGGGATGGAACATTTAAGCTTTGAAGAGAGGTTGGATAGGCTTGGGTTGTTTTCGCTGGAGCAGAGAAGAATGAAGGGATTACCAGATCGAGGTGTACATGATTATGAGAGGCATGGACAGGATGGATAGGGAGCCGCTGTTCCCCTTAGTTGAAGGGTCAGTTACAAGGGGTCACAGGTTTAAGGTGAGGGGGGGAGGTTTAAGGAGGGCTTGGGGAAGAACATTTTCACCCAGAGGGTGGTGACGGTCTGTAATGCCCTGCCTGGGAGGGTGGTAGATGCTGGTTGCTTCACATCCTTTGAAAGGTACCTGGATGAGCACTTGGCACGTCATAACATTTAAGGCAATGGGCCAAGTGCTGGCAAATGGATTAAGTATACAGGTCACGTGTTATAATGCATCGGTGCAGACTCGATGGGCCGAAGGGACTCTTATGCACTCTATTATTCTGTGATTCTGTGATTCTCTGATCACCTCCACACACTTTACAATTGCAGAAGTAAGTCAAATGCCCCTCTCTTATAAGTGGGATACCTGGTCCTTTAAAATAACACTAGAGGGGGATACTCGTGCTGCTGTTTGTATGCTAAGCTGAGAGTGACTAACATAGGCGGACAGTGAACATGTACATGTTTCAAAGACTTACATAGAAAGCTGTCGGAATGCTGATTGACGTCACATTAAAACCTCCTCACACGAATGGTAAACACATGATGCAGCCGGGCTAGAGCTCTGCCCAGCATGGGGCACAGTGCAGGCCACAATAAAAGTGGCCAGAAGTGTGGCTCACATCATTTTATGGATTCAGGCTTCCATAATGTTGACACTAATGGTGTAATCGAATGAAAATTACGGATGGGGAGATTAAAGGGATTGGAATAAGACTTCAAGGATAACGATTTGCAGGAATATGCAAAATTCATAGTGGCATGGCCATGGAGGGATTCAAACATAGGAATGAGAATATTAAAATAAATTTGATGCCAGACCACGAGCCAATGTATATCAGTGAGCACAGGGGTGATGGGTGATCGGGGTTTGCTTCGAATTAGGATACAGGCAGCAGAGTTCTGGATGGGCTGTGATTTATGAAGGTTTGCAACTGGGACGGTGGCAAGGGAAGAATTGGAATAACCAAGTGTGGAAATAACAAATGCACAGATCAGGGTTTCGGCTGATGGGCCGAGGAAGAGCTGCAGCCGGGTGATAGTACAGAGGTGGTGGTCAGCAAGGCTGGTGATGGTGAGAAAATGGGGATGAACACAGCTTAGCGTTAACTAGATGCCAGAAGTTGTAAACAGTTTGGCCCAGCCCTAGCGAGGGTGTTGCAAATAATGGATGGGAAATAACATTTGTGACAGAGACTGAATATAATGGCTTTGGTCTTCCCAAGATTTAAATAACATGAACACTAATACAATGCAATATGGATTATTGATCGAATAGTTGGATACAAAGACTTACCAGGGACCCCAGTAATAGCGAGAATGGGAAAGTAAATCATTTGAATCATCCTCAGTGCAGCTGCGGTCCGATAATCTAATGCTATCCAATCATAATCTGCAGTAAGATAGTTAAACGAAGAGGGGAAGCTCCTGCCCATTTTTGTAACATTCCACTCTATTGTTCTCAGATTCTGACCCATTGCTGCAACTTTCCAATCTATTGTTCTCAAATTCTGATCTAACCGCTCCCTCTTTCCGGATCCGCTGATCCCTGTCAGTTCCGGGGTGATGCTTCCGCTGACACGATTGGATAATACACTGCAAGGAATCCCTTATTAATAGAAGAGGGAAAGCCTGCAGTTATCCATTTAGCGCCCATGGAGATTGAAATTAATTACAGTCACTGAACAAACAGGTTCAGTTAACTCCTTTCAATCCAACTTTTCTTGTACCACAATAAAGTAGAACATTTCCCGGGCTGTGTGGGATGTTTAAGGTTGGGAAGGAATGGTGGGAATAGCGGAGCCATGACCAGAAACCTTCAATCCTCCTTGGATATGGGAGTGGTGACAGAACACTGGAGCGTTATAAGTGTGAAATGTCATGTACAATAGTAGCGACAGGATGAACACTGTAACTACAGGCCCTTCAGTCCAACAGCAATGAAACGTTGGGGAAAATTTGAGTGTCAATAATCTGGGACACGATTATTGAGGTTTGGAAAGAACATGAGTTTACAAATGATTCTTCTTCTTTGGCATCCTTATCTCGAGAGACAATGGATACGCGCCTGGAGGTGGTCATTGGTTTGTGAAGCAGCGCCTGGAGTGACCATAAAGGCCAATGCTCGAGTGACAGGCTCTACCACAGGTGCTGCAGAGCAATTTGTTTGTCGGGGCTATTGCACAGTTGGCTCTCCCCTTGCGCCTCTGTGTTTTTTCCTGCCAACTACTCAATCGCTTCGACTCGCCACATGTTAGCCCCGTCTTTATGGCTGCCCTTCAGCTCTGGCAAACGCTGGCAACTGACTCCCACGACTTGTGATCAATGTCACAGGATTTCTTGTCGCGTTTGCAGACGTCTTTAAAGCAGAGACATGGACGTTCAGTGGGTCTGATACCAGTGGCGAGCTCGCTGTACAATGTGTCTTTGGGGATCCTGCCATCTTCCATTCGGCTCACATGGCCAAGCCATCACAAGCGCCACTGACTCAGTAGTGTGTACAAGCTGGGGATGTTGGCTGCCTCGAGGACTTCTATGTTGGAGATACGGTCCTGACACCTGATGCCCAGTATTCTCCGAAGGCAGCAAAGATGGAATGAATTGAGACGTCGCACTTGGCTGACATACGTTGTCCAGGCCTCGCTGCCACACAGCAAGGTACTGAGGACACAGGCCTGATACACTCGGACGTTTGTGTTCCGTGTCAGTGCGCCATTTTCCCACACTCTCTTGGCCAGTCTGGACATAGCAGTGGAAGCCTTTCCCATGCGCTTGTTGATTTCTGCATCTAGAGACAGGTTACTGGTGATAGTTGAGCCTAGGTAGGTGAACTCTTGAACCACTTCCAGAGCGTGGTCGCCAATATTGATGGATGGAAAATTTCTGACGTCCTGCCCCATGATGTTCGTTTTCTTGAGGCTGATGGTTAGGCCAAATTCATTGCAGGTTGCCGCAAACCTGTCGATGAGAATCTGCAGGCACTCTTCAGTATGAGATGATAAGCAGCAGGTATATGTTAATAGAACTCATATCTGACAAACATGATCTCGTCCTTTGATGAAGTATTGGCGAGAGTTGATGAGGAGAGCACTGTTGATGGTATGTAAATGGATGATCAAACGCCATTGAATCAAATGTCACTTTCTAGCCTTGTTAGGAAGTCTGAACCTCATTGATTAAAGGGGCAATGGCAGTGTGGGTATGACAGTGGCTAAGGGACGGCATACAGAGAGGTGGTGATCAATTGCTGTTCCGGTACTGTCGGGGAGTATACAGTATTCTTCCCTGCGAATTGGTATTCGGACCACTGCTCTTTTTGATATGTATAAATGACATAGTCTTATATGACGAAGGCATAATTTCAGTGGTGTCACATGACAGAAACTCGTAAATGTTGAAAAAAGGATGATAGGAGAAGGATTCAGGAGGACTCATGGAATGAGGAAATGAGGAAGATGAAATTTACTGAAGACATGGGTGAAGGAGACATTTGGGAGGAAGAATGAGGAGAGGCTATATATACTAAATGGTGCAATTTTAAAGGGGTACGGGAAAAAACAGGCACACAAAAACATGTCTTTGAATGTGGCAGGGCAAGTTGATAGGATTGTTAAACATGTATCCAGGATATTTAGTTTTATAAATAGAGACAGAACATGCAAAAGTAAGGAAGCTAACTAAAACTTTATAAATTATGGGTTAGGTCTCATCTGTGGAATTATGTCCAGTTCTGGGCATTACGTATCAGAATGGATGTCAGTGCCTTGGAGAAGGTGCAGAGGAGATTGGCTAGAATGTTCTAGGATGAGGGACATCATTTACATGGGGAGACTAGAGAAGCTGGAATTGTTTTCTGTGGAGTGGATAAGGTAAAGGAAAGCCTTAATAGAGGTTTTCACAATTATGAGGGCTTTTGACAGAGTAAGGTTAATTTGTTTCCACTGGGAAAAAAGGATTGGTAACAAGACTCTGGTGCCTGCAAAAAGAAAGAGAGGTGGAATAAGGGAAACATTTTTTCCGACAGTGAGTTGTTATAACCTGGAATACACTGTCTGAAGACGTGATGGAAACAGATTCAAAAGCAAGTTTCAAAAGGGAACGGGATAAATACTGGCACAGGGGGATTTGCAGGGCTTTGGGAAAAGAGCAGGAAAAAAGACACGATGGATTAAATGGATTGTATCCAAGCTGAGTGATTTTCTTATTCTGTGGTGACAGAATCCATTGATGCCTTATCTCGTGTGTACAACTGGTGTGCAGCTGTTTTTGAACCAGCAGTTCACTGTGACTTTCACCCTGATAAAGGTAACAGCAGAACAGCAAGCAAGGTGTGTTGACAATGTCCTTATCGGAGAAAGACGTCCTGCTCTGGTCAGAGATCTCTGCTGGTTTTAATCAGTGAAATACAAACTCATCGATTATATTCCAATTTTATTTCATGTCTATTTGTTCTTAGGATATGGGTGACGCTAGCAAGGCTGGCATTACTTTCCCAATATAGCTCAGCATGAGAAAATGAAGCGCCTTCATTTGAATTGCTGCAGCCCGTGTGTTGCAGGTGCACCCACAATACTATTGCAGAAAGTGTTTCAGACCTCTGACCCAGTGACGATGAAAGCACAGTGATAAATGTTCAAGTCTAGATGGTGTGTGGCCTGGAGGAGGTGATGGTGTTTTGAGTTAGACTTCGAGCTGAATTCCACCACTGAATTCCCCTGTATCTCTTGTTCCTTGATCCCAAACTGGTGTTGGTATTTTCAGAGCAGCAAAGGTTAAGGGGAGATTTAATAGAGATCTGCCAAACCTTGGTCAGTCTTTCATGGAGTAACGACGGAAAATTTGGTTTCATTGGAAGAACAGTAGGTAACCAGATGACACAATTTTATGATGAATGACCAACAACAAGCAGGAGATGAGGAGCTTCTATTTTTAAGCAGTGATTTATCATAATCTGGAATTCATGGCCTGAAAGAATGGTGGAAGAAAATTCAATTCTATCTTTAAAAAAAGGAAATTGGATCAATAGTGACAGTGGAGATTTACCCGGCTTTGGGAAAACAGCAAAGGCGCGGGATCAATTGGGTTGATCCTTCAAAGAGCCAGCAAAGACATGATGGGCCCAATGATCTCCTTGTGTTCTGTATGATTGCAAATATCTGTGACTACAGAAACTATTGGGACATGACCTGATTTGTACAATAGACGTTCAGCAAGTTTCGAGCCAGAGGTTGCTTGTTACTTTTACTTTGATAAGGCTCAGTAACATATTATGTTGGGTTAACACAGGCCAGGGATAAAAATGGAAATTTACTGCTCTGTGCGTGGGGCTCAGCAGCACACCAGGTGGGATTAACGCAGGCCAGGGGGAGAAAAAAGAAAACAATAAACAGAAGCAGGAGTAGGCCACTCAGCCCCTCGACCCTGCTCTGCCACTCAATGAGACCATGGCTGATCTACTTCAACACCACTTCACTGTACTATTACCGTATTCGTTGATGTAAAAATCTATCAATATCATTCCTGAACATGTTCAATGAATGAGATTCTACAGCCCTCTGTGGCAGAGATTTCCAAAGATTCACCACCCTCTGTGTGAAGAAATTCCTCTTCTTCTCAGTCCTAAATGATCTGCCCTTATTCTGAGACCGTGTCCTCTGTTTCTAGACTCCATAGCCAGGGGACATATTCATCCTGCATCAAGCCATTGGAGCCCTGTAAGTATGTTGCATGTTTGAATGAGATCAGCTCTCATTCGTCTTAAATCCAGCGAATAAAGGCCCAATCTATATCATATTTCCTCTTAGGACATTCACTTGATCCCAGGAATTAGCTTGGTGAACCTTCGTCACACTCCCTCTATAGGAATACAATTTCTCAGCTAAGGAGACCACAATTTGGCATAATACTCTCACCAAGATTCTGCATAATCGCAGAAAGACATCTTAACTCCAACACTAAAATCCTTTTGTAACAAAAACCAGCATACCATATGCCTTCTTAATTGCACCTGCATGTTAGATTTAGTGACTCATAAATAAGGACAACTAAATCCCTTTGAAGTTCACCACTTGGCAGCCTCTCACCATGTAAGAAATACTCTTTTTTTTCTTACTAAAGTAGAGAACTTCACATTTCTCCACATTGCATTGCACCTGGAAAATTGTTTCACACTTGCTTAGCCTCTCCAAAACACTTTGAAGCATCTTAGCATCCTCCTCAGAACTCACACATGCACTTAGTTTTGTGTCATCTGAAAACTTGGAAAAATTTCATTTGGTACCTACATCCAAATCATTGATATTGATTGTAAATAACTGTGGCCCAAGTACTGATGCTTGTGGTACCCCACTGGTCTCAGCCTGCCAACATGAAAATGACCCATTTATTCCTAGACTCTGTTTTCTGCCCGTTAACCAGTGCTAAATCCATGCCAGTATATTCCCCCTAAACCCATGTGATGTAATTTTGTTTACTAGCCTCTTGTGTGGCACCTTATCAAAGCTTTCTGAAAACCAAAATGTACCACATCTACCGGTTCCTCCTTATCAACTCTGCTACTTACATCCTCAAAACTCTCCAACAGGTGTGTTCAAACAAAATTATTTCTCTTTCATATATCCATGTTGAGGCTTCCCAATCTTGACATTATTTAGTTAGTGTCCTATCATGTATTAGAGATTCTTTATGATAAATTCTAGCATTTTCTCTATGACTGAGGTAAACTAATAGGTCTGTGGTTCCCCGTTTTCTCTCTCCCTCCTTTATTAAATAGTGGGGTTATCATTGCCGCCTTCCAATCTGCAGGAACGATTCCAGAGTTTATATAATTTTAAAAGATGATTGCCAATGCATCTTCTATGTCTACTGTCACCTCTTTCAACACTCTGGGGTGTAAATCATTAGGTCCAGGGCACTTGTCTATTTTAAGTCTCATTAATGCCTCTACTACTTTTTAAACTAATATTAATATCTTGAAGTTCCTCGTTTACACTAGTCCCTTAGTTCTCCAATATTTCTGCGACGTTTTTAATATTTTCGTCCGTGAAGGCAGACACAAATGGATGCATTTTAAAAGCCCACCACTGAAATAGGAGGCGAGTGTAAAAAACTATGGCCCACCCGCTCAGGGTCCACATCGCATAACCACCACGATTCCAAATGTGGAGCTCATTACCATGCCCGAGTCAGCGACCACCCCCCGCCCCCGATCACCCCTCCGATGACGTACAGGGGGCTGGTTAGCCGTCCCCGGCAACCACGTCCAGTGCCAATACACAGACACCGGTGCCATATTTAAATGGCTTACAGCCCTCAACGAGCATTTAATTTTTGAAAGCAACAGTACATTACAAATTAATAAAAGTTGGAGTCCCAGCAGTCACAACCCCCCAACCCCCACCAACGCACTAACCTTAGATTCAGTGCCCGCTCACCCCCCAAAATACTTAAACATTGCAAAGTAACCTTCAACCCTAAAAAAATTTGAACTTTAGCCTTCAATCACTTCCCACTTTGCCCCCAACCAATCCGAGCAGTTCGACCCCGCTTCCACCTTCCCGCACTGAGAAAAGTAACTCCTCCACTCTCCTCACAGGAGTCACCCCTCATCTCCCTGAATGGGGATTTGAAGGCACGACATTACCAGCCAGACGAATAAAGATCATGGCGGTGAATAAAGAGGCGATGATACCTTCATTAAGTCAGTTAGGTAAACTAATTTAAATATAGAAATCATGGTCCCATCACAGAGTAGCGGGGCAGCCAGCACGAGGCCTTGCTGCCACTGCAATCGGGAAGGGGCCTGCTGGCATCTGGGTCATGGTGGATTTTCTCCATTACCATCGTTATTACCCCCACTCCCC
This sequence comes from Heterodontus francisci, assembly GCF_036365525.1. NCBI lineage: Eukaryota > Metazoa > Chordata > Chondrichthyes > Heterodontiformes > Heterodontidae > Heterodontus > Heterodontus francisci. The sequence continues at coordinate 1,032,777 of NW_027140578.1, read as the reverse complement.
CCGCCACTGTTCTCAGCGATGGAGTGCCTTTAAAATGCAGCCCATAGTATTTGTATAGTTTCTTTGTCATTTCCTCATTCCCATTATCAATTCGCCCGACTCTGCTTATAACGCACCACATTTGGTTTTGCTAAATTTACCTTTTTACCTACCTATAGAGGCTTTTTCAGTCCCTTCTGTTTCTCACTAGTTTACTCTCATTCTTTTTTTTTTAGAGATACAGCAATGAAACAGGCCCTTCGGCCCACCGAGTTTGTGGCGACCATCAACCACCCGTTTACACTAATCCTACACTAATCCCATATTCCTATCACATCCCCACCAATCCCTATATATTTCCCTACCACCTACCTATACTAGGGGCAATTTATAATGGCCAATTTACCTATCAACCTGCAAGTCTTTGGCATGTGGGAGGAAACCGGAGCACCCGGAGGAAACCCACGCAGACACAGGGAGAACTTGCAAAATCAACACAGGCAGTACCCGGAATTGAACCCGGGTCGCTGGAGCTGTGAGGCTGCGGTGCTAACCACTGTGCCACTGTGCCGCGTCTATTACCCCTTTGTTAAAATTGAGCACGCGGCTGGGGGGTGGGGGTTGGAGGGGGCCTTGCCAACACGATCCTGTCTCCAGCGTCACTTTACAACAGGCGGCGGCAGTAAAAAGTGGCCCAGCCGCCCCAGTCCAATCAAGGCCCTTAAATGACCACTTAATGGCCCCTTAAGCGCCTCCGTCCGCCACCGTGGCGATTTTACCTGGGTCAGGCTCGTGGCCCAGGACCAAGAAAAGCCACCCGTTAATAACAGGTGGCACTCTGATGGTGGTGGGTGGGGGGGTGATATCTCTGTACCCGAAGGAGAGCCGTCCCCGCTGCCCCAAACACGCCGAGCAATTAATAGGCCCGCCATCCCCACCAATTGACCATCCTTGCTTCGCTGGAGCCCGACCGATCACCCCCAGTGAGCAACAAAAACTTACCTGCATTCCGCGGTTTCCAGACATTTTCCTTATGAAGCTGGGTTGGAGTCCCAGCAGTTGCCTCCTCTTCCCATGGCGCTGATGGGACACAGAGATGCCGGCTCGCTGATTGGCCAGCAGCTCTACCGGGTGGAAGTCCCGCCTTAGAACACTTAAAGGCTGAGTGCCCGCAAAATGTAGATATGATCCCCAGGCCAGGCAGAGCCAGGTTTGCCACTAACGTTTCAGTTAGTCCACCAAGGGTAAAATCCCAGCCTACGTCCTCGCACAATCCAACAATTTGAAGGCAAGTACTGATCTGAGAATGTCCAAGCAGAATCGCTGCAATCTTGCATGTAGTCAATTAAATTCCATCATATATTCTTCTGATGCCGACGAGGCGTGGTCGGACTTTGTTTTTTTTTAAGCAGAAAATGGTTGCCTAGAAATAAAGATTGGAGAGTCAGATTTATTTTCAGTTTGACAGTAAGTGAAAGTGCAAGGGCTATTCCTTGTTTTCTCTTTGGTAAAGACATAGCCCATGTCCATAGATAAACTTATTTTTTCTATTGCTCTGAGGTTCAGCTTCAGAAAATAGTAGTGGGAAATCATTTCCCGACACCTTAAACCTAGTTTTCATGATTTTATTTCAAAATAAAAGCTCCAATTATAATCTTCTGACTGAAAGTAAATCTCTGTCTCCAATCTTCACTTCTCAGCAACCGTTTTCTGCTATCATTGTCAGAAAAACTTCCAAGCCTATTGTGAAGAAGACACTGAGAAGAGGATGCTTTGGTGGAGACTGTTTATTCCTTTCCCAAGAGCATACTACTCCACTCCTAACAATGCCCAGTCAGTGCTGACTGGCTCTTGTTAATATATACATCTGAGTACAACTAAATATTCAACACCCAAAACCTGTCCTCCCTATTACCTTCAACTACTCGATATTTAACTTCAATCAACAAAACATTAGACAATAACAACCTTTGTGATCGCTGCTACACCTTGTCTCCCAGTTAAAAGACTGCTCGATTTTAAGCTTTTCATGCTTATTTTCAAGTACATCTGTGGTCTGGCCCCTCCTTATCTGTGCAAACTCCTTCAGCCCGACAACCCTCCAAAATATATTCACTCCTCCAATTCTGGTCTCTTTAGCATCCCCAATTATCATCGCTGCACGATTGATGGCTATGCCTTCAGCTGCCCCTGCCCTGAGATCTGGAATAGCCTCCCAACAACTTGCTGCCTATCTACCTCTCTTTCCTCCTTTAAGACACTCCTTTAAATCGACATCTTTGACGAAGCTTTAGGTCATCTGCCCTAATATCTCCTTAAATGGCTCGGTGACATATTGTTTTATAATGCCTCTGTGAAGCAGCTAGGAACGTAAAAGGTGCTATATAAATATAAGTTATTGTTATTATTGATGCCTTCGGAACAGCACTGTCTACTTCTCCCCAGCCTGAAAAACAATAGCTCACAACTTCTCTCTATTTTCTGTGCCTTAGCCAATTGAATGTTTATACAACCAGTGACACTTTGATCCATTGGTTTCAATTTTCCTAAAACGTCTATTAAGTGGCACTTGATCAAACCCTTTTGAAAGTTTATATACCAGCTGCACCACCCTTATCAATCCCCTCGATTACTTCATTAAATAACTCCTTCAAGATTGTAAGATACAATTTATCTTTAACAAGTTCATGGTAGTTGACATTTATAAACCGTTGATATTTTTCAAAACTACAGATATATTTGTCCCGGTTAATGGCTGAAACATTCCCTTCATCGATGATCATCTTACTGTACTGTAGTTATAGGGTTTACCCCATCCTTCCTTTTCAACAGGGTGTAATTAACGAAAGCCTCCAGTGTACTGGCATCACTCACATAACCAAGGAGTATCGAATCATTCTGCCCAGTGACTCTGCTATTTCCACAATTCCTTCCATCAGAAACCCCCATCCAGAGCGGGCAAGTGCTCTACTTTATTGTGGTACAAACAGTGCTGGATTGAAAGGGGTTCATTTAACCTGATTGTTCAGTAAATGTAATTAATATCAGTGTCCATGTACCCTAATTGTGTCACTGGAGTGCTTCCACCTTCCACTAATAAGGGTCTCCTTTCACTGTGTTATCCCGTAGTATCAGTGGGAGCATCACCTCGGCACTAACAAGGATCAGCAGCTCTAGAGAAAGGGGCAGGATAGATCGGAATCTGGGAACAATACTTTGGAATGTTACAGCAATGGGTTTGCATCTTAGATTAACATATTGGAATGTTACAACAATGGATCAGAATCAGAGAACAATTGATTGGAACATTACAACAATGGGCAGGAGTTTATCCTATTGAATTGACTATCTTGCTGAAGATTATTATTGGATACCATTCGCACATCGGATCTATTATGCACTGAAGATGACTCAATGCATTTATTATGAAATCCTCGCTATTGTTGGTGTCCCTCGCAAGTCTCTCTATCAAGCTATTAAAGCTATAAATCATGATTAACTGCATTACTGAGTCTAACATCAGTGGTTGGGAAACTATTGGAAGATACTCTGAGGGACAGGATTAATCTCCACTTGGAGAGGCAGGGATTAATGGGGGACAGTATGTAGACAGGCCAACCAGGGGCGATGCCACATTGGATTTGGTACTGGGAAATGAACCCGGCCAGGTGTTAGATTTAGATGTAGGTGAGCACTTTGGTGATAGTGATCACAATTCGGTTAGGTTTACCTTAGCGATGGGCAGGGACAGGTATATACCGCAGGGCAAGAATTATAGCTGGGGGAAAGGAAATTATGATGCGATTAGGCAAGATTTAGGATGCGTAGGATGGGGAAGGAAACTGCAGGGGATGGGAACAATAGAAATGTGGAGCTTATTCAAGGAGCAGCTACTGTGTGTCCTTGATAAGTATATACCTGTGAGGCAGGGAGGAAGTTGTCGAGCGAGGGAGCCGTGGTTTACTAAAGAAGTTGAAGCGCTTGTCAAGAGGAAGAAGGCGGCTTATGTTAGGATGAGACGTGAAGGCTCAGTTAGGGCGCTTGAGAGCTACAAGCTAGCCAGGAAGGATCTAAAGGGAGAGCTAAGAAGAGCAAGGAGAGGACACGAGAAGTCATTGGTGGATAGGATCAGGGAAAACCCTAAGGCTTTCCACAGGTATATCAGGAATAAAATAATGACGAGAGTTAGATTAGGGCCAATCAAGGATAGTAGTGGGAAGTTGTGTGTGGAATCAGAGGAGATAGGGGAAGTGTTAAATGAATATTTTGCGTCAGTATTTACAGTAGAGAAAGAAAATGTTGTCGAGGAGAATACTGAGATTCTGGCTACTAGGCTAGATGGGATTGAGGTTCACAAGGAGGAGGTGTTAGCAATTTTGGAAAGTGTGAAAATAGATAAGTCCCCTGGGCCAGATGGGATTTATCCTAGGATTCTCTGGGAAGCTAGGGAGGAGATTGCAGAGCCTTTGTCCTTGATCTTTATGTCGTCATTGTCGACAGGAATAGTGCCTGAAGACTGGAGGATAGCAAATGTTGTCCCCTTGTGCAAGAAGGGGAGTAGAGACAGCCCTGGTAATTATAGACCTGTGAGCCTTACTTCGGTTGTGGGTAAAATGTTGGAAAAGGTTATAAGAGACATGATTTATAATCATCTTGAAAAGAATAAGTTCATTAGAGATAGTCAGCACGGTTTTGTAACGGGTAGGTCGTGCCTCACAAACCTTATTGAGTTTTTCGAGAAGGTGACCAAACAGGTGGATGAGGGTAAAGCCGTGGATGTGGTGTATATGGATTTCAGTAAGGCGTTTGATAAGGTTCCCCACGGTAGGCTATTGCAGAAAATACGGAAGTATGGGGTTGAAGGTGATTTAGTGCTTTGGATCAGAAATTAGCTAGCTGAAAGAAGACACAGGGTGGTGGTTGATGGCAAATGTTCATCCTGGAGTTTAATTACTAGTGGTGTACCGCAAGGATCTGTTTTGGGGCTACTGCTGTTTGTCATTTTTATACATGACCTGGAAGAGGGTGTAGAAGGGTGGGTTAGTAAATTTGCAGATGACACTAAGGTCGGTGGAGTTGTGGATAGTGCCGAAGGATGTTGTAGGGTACAGAGGGACATAGATAGGCTGCAGAGCTGGGCTGAGAGATGGTAAATGGAGTTTAATGCGGAAAAGCTTGGGGTGATTCACTTTGGAAGGAGTAACAGGAATGCAGAGTACTGGGCTAATGGGAAGATTCTTGGTAGTGTAGATGAACAGAGAGATCTTGGTGTCCAGGTGCATAAATCCCTGAAGGTTGCTACCCAGGTTAATAGGGCTGTTAAGAAGGCATATGGTGTGTTAGCTTTTATTAGTAGGGGGATCGAGTTTCGGAGCCACGAGGTCATGCTGCAGCTGTACAATACTCTGGTGAGACCGCACCTGGAGTATTGCGTGCAGTTCTGGTCACTGCATTATAGGAAGGATGTGGAAGCTATGGAAAGGGTGCAGAGGAGATTTACTAGGATGTTGCCTGGTATGGAGGGAAGCTCTTACGAGGAAAGGCTGAGGGACTTGAGGTTGTTTTCGTTGGAGAGAAGGAGGAGGAGAGGTGACTTAATAGAGACATATAAGATAATCAGAGGGTTAGATAGGGTGGATAGTGAGCGTCTTTTTCCTCGGATGGTGATGGCAAACACGAGGGGACATAGCTTCAAGTTGAGGGGTGATAGATATAGGACAGATGTGAGAGGTCGGTTCTTTACTCAGAGAGTTGTCAGGGCGTGGAACGCCCTGCCTGCAGCAGTAGTAGATTCGCCAACTTTAAGGGCATTTAAGTGGTCATTGGATAGACATATGGATGAAAATGGAATAGTGTAGGTCAGATGGTTTCACAGGTCGGCGCAACATCGAGGACCGAAGGGCCTGTACTGCGCTGTAATGTTCTAATTCTAATTCTAATTCTAACAGTCAGCATGGCTTTCTCAGCTTAATTCAACTTAATTGAATTTTTCGAGAAGGCGACTAGATGTGTATATGAGGGTAAAGCAGTTGATGTAGTCTATATGGACTTCAGTAAGGTTTTTTGATAAAGTCCTGCATGGGAGATTGGTTCAGAATATAAGAGCCCATGGGATCCTGGGCAACTTGGCATATTGGATCCAAAATTGGATTAATGGCTAGAGGCAGAGGTTGAAGATCGAGGGTTGTTTCTGTGAGTGCAAACGTGTGATCAGTGGTATACCACAGGGATAGGTGCTGGGGCCCTTACTATTTGTAGTCTATATTAATGATTTAGATGTAAATATAGGAGGTATGATCAGTAAGTTCGCAGATGAAACGAAAATTGGTGGTGTCATAAATAGTGAGGCCTTAGATTACAGGACGATATTGATGGGCTGGTAAGATGGGTGGATCTGTGGCAAATGGAATTTAATCCTGAGAAGTGTGAGGTGATGCATTTTGGAAGCACTAACAGGTAAAGGAATATACAATGGATGGTAGGACCCGAAGAAGTACAGAAGGTAAGAGGGACCTTGGTGTACTTGTCCACAGATCACTGAAGGCAGCAGGTAAATAAGGTGGTTGGAATGCATATGGGATGCTTGCCTTTATTAGCTGATGCATAGAATATAAGAGCAGGCAGGTTATGATGGATCTGTATAAAACTCTAGTTAGGCCACAGCTGGAGTACTGTGTACAGTTCTGGGTACCATATTATAGGAAGGATGTGATTGCACTGGAGAGGGTGCAGAGGAGATCCACCAGGATGTTGCCTGGGCTGGAGCATTTCAGCTATGAAGAGAGACTGAAAAGGCTAGGTTTGTTTTCTTTAGAGTAGAGAAGGCTGAGGGGGTACATGATTGAGGCGTACAAAATTATGAGGGGCATTGATAGATTAGATAGGAAGAAACCTTTTCCCTTAGCAGAGGGGTCATTAACAACGGGGCATAGATTTAAGTTAAGGGGCAGGAGATTTAGAGAGGATTCGAGGAAAAATCTTTTCACCCAGAGGGTGGCTGGAATCTGGAATACACTGCCTGAAGAGATGATAGAGGAAGGAACCATCATAATATTTAAGAAGTATTTAGATGAGCACTTGAAACGCCATAGCATACAAGGCTACGGGCCAAGTGCTGGAAAAAGGGATTAGAATAGGTAGGTGTTTGATTGCCAGCGCAGACACGATGGGCCGAAGGGACTGTTTTTGTTTAGTTTAGAGATACAGCACTGAAACAGGCCCTTCGGCCCACGGAGTCTGTGCCGACCATTAACCACCCATTTACACTAATCCTATACTAATCCCATATTCCTACCGCATCCCCACCTGCCCCGTGTGGAGCATTTCAAAACTCCCTACCACCAACCTATACTAGGAGCAATTTATAATGGCCAATTTACCTATCAACCTGCAAGTCTTTGGCATGTGGGAGGAAACCGGAGCACCCGAAGGAAAGCCACGCAGACACAGGGAGAACTTCCAAACTCCACACAGGCAGTACCCAGAATTGAACCTGGGTCGCTGGAGCTTTGAGGCTGCGGTGCTAATCGCTGCGCCACTGTGCCTCCCTGTATGTTTCTGTGCTGTATGACTCGATGACTCTTTGACTCTCAGACTGTTCTTACCAACTACCACCTCTGTGATATCCTCCCCTGTGTGAGCCCATTTACTGCATAAAACTTGAGCTGTGCCTTTGTTAAATCCAGACTTGTCTATTCCAATGCTGTTCTGCTTACCCTCCCTATTGCACATGGCATAAGCCACAGTCTATCCAAAACTCTCATTTCCCGGCGGAGCAGCAGGAGAAGGTAGCGACTCTTCGGTGGGTGAGTGAAGGCATCAGGAGCTGTGTTTTAAAAGTAAGTACTTACTGTTTTACTTACTGTTTTCCTTGTCTTTGAGTTTCTTTTGGCGCCGGAGGAACCGGAAGCTGGTCGGCAGCGAGGACTCCTGGGTAGGTATTTTCCTTAAAGGTGCGGAGCTGAGTAAACCCGAGCCACTACAAATGTAGTGTCTCCCACCCATCCTCCTCTAACCTAATAATAAGACCCTTTTTACCCTCCTCCTCTAACCAAAAAGGACTGAGCAGGTAAGCTATTTACTGTTTTTGTTAATATCTATAGTTGTACTTAACTAAGGGGTAATTGAATAAAAGAAATGGCAGCCAGTGTAGTGTATTGCTCCTCCTGCAGAATGTTCGAGGTGAGGGAAACCTCCGGTGGCCCTGCCGACTTCACCTGCTGGAAGTGCATCCGTCTCCAGCTCCTATCAGACCGTGTTAGGGAATTGGAGCTGGAGCTGGATGAACTGAGGATCATTCGGGAAGCTGAGGGGTTGATAGATAGAAGCTACACGGAGGTCGCTACTCCACAAATCAAAGGCAGCTGGGTAACAGTTAGAGGTGGGAAGAAGTCAGTGCAGGGATCTCCTGTGGTCGTTCCCCTCAACAACAAGTATACAGTTTTAGATACTGTTGGGGGGGACGGCCTATCGGGGGCAGGCTGCAGTGACCGGGCCTCTGGCATGGGGTCCTGCACTGTGGCTCAGAAGGGAAGGAGGGAGAATGGGAGAGCACTAGTCATCGGGGACTCGATGGTGAGGAGTACGGACAGGCGGTTCTGTGGGCGCAGGCGAGACGCACGGATGGTTTGTTGCCTCCCTGGTGCCAGGGTCCGTGATGTTTGTGATCGCGTCTTCAGGATCCTTAAAGGGGAGGGGGAGCAGCCAGAGGTCGTGGTGCACATTGGCACCAACGACGTAGGAAGGAAGGGTGGCACAGATGTTAGAAGTGAGTTTAGGGAGTTAGGCTGGAAGCTGAAAGCTCGGACGGACAGAGTTGTTATCTCTGGTTTGTTGCCGGCGCCACGTGATAGTGAGGCTAGGAATAGGGAGAGAGCACAGCTGAACACGTGGCTGCAGGAATGGTGTAGGAGGGAGGGCTTCCAGTTCTTGGATAATTGGACTGCATTCTGGGGAAGATGGGACCTGTTCAAACAGGACGGGCTGCATCTGAACCAGAGGGGCACCAATATCCTGGGAGGGAGGTTTGCTAGTACTGTTCGGGAGGGTTTAAACTAGTTTGGGAGGGGGTTGGGAACCGGACTTGTAATCCAGGGACCAGTGGGTCCACTCAGAAAGACAAAGAGTGTAGTGAGGTATTGGGGAAGGTAGCACTGTCGCAGAGGACAGATGGGCACGGAGAAGGGTTAAAGTGCGTATACTTCAACGCAAGAAGCATCAGGAATAAGGTGAGTGAATTGAAGGCGTGGATGGGCACTTGGGACTACGATGTTGTGGCCATCACTGAAACGTGGATAGGTGAGGGGGAGGAATGGTTTTTGGAGGTACCTGGTTATAGATGTTTTCATAAGATTAGGAATGGTGGTAAAAGAGGTGGGGGGGTGGCATTGTTAGTTAGAAATAGTGTAACAACTGCTGAAAGAATTTTCGAGGAGGATCTGCCGACTGAGGCACTGTGGGTTGAGGTCAGGAACAGGAAAGGAGCAGTCACCTTGATGGGAGTTTTCTATAGGCCCCCCAATAGCAGCAGGGAGGTGGAAGAGCAGATTGGGAAACAGATTTTGGAAAGGAGCAGAAGTCACAGGGTAGTAATTATGGGGGATTTCAACTTCCCAAATATTGATTGGCAACTCTTTAGATCGAATAGTTTGGATGGGGTAGTGTTTGTGCAGTATGTCCAGGAAGCTTTTCTGACTCAGTATGTAGACTGCCCGACCAGAGGGGAGGCAATATTGGATTTGGTACTAGGTAATGAACCAGGGCAAGTGATAGAGCTGTTGGTGGGCGAGCACTTTGGAGATAGTGATCACAATTCTGTAGCATTCACTGTGGTAATGGAGAGGGATAGGTATGTGCAACAGGGCAAGGTTTACAATTGGGGGAAGGGTAGATATGATGCTGTCAGGCAGGAACTGAGGAGCATAAGTTGGGAGCATATGCTGGCAGGGAAGGGCACGGTCGAAATGTGGAACTTTTTCAAGGAGCAGATAGTAGGGGCCATTGATAAGCATGTCCCTGTCAGACAGGGAAGGGATGGTCATGTGAGGGAACCGTGGTTGACAAGAGAGGTTGAGAGTCTTGTTAGGAAGAAGAAGGATGCGTATATAAAGTTGAGGAAAAAGGGCACAGGCATAGCTCTGGAGGGATACAAGATGGCCAGGAAGGATCTGAAGAAAGGGATTAGGAGAGCTAAGAGAGGGCATGAAAAATGCTTGGCGGGTAGGATAAAAGAAAACCCCAAGGCCTTTTACGCGTATGTCAGAAATATGAGGATGACTAGGGGGACCGTAGGTCCGGTCAAGGACAATAGCGGGAGACTGTGTGTTGAGCCGGAAGAGATAAGTGAGGTTTTGAATGAGTACTTCTCTTCGGTATTTACGAATGAGAAGGGGTGTATTACTGAAGAGGACGGTGGGAAGCAGACTGGTAAGCTCGAGGAAGTGCTCGTTAGGAGGGAAGATGTGTTGGGGTTTTTGAATAACTTGAAGATAGACAAGTCTCCCGGGCCTGACGGGGTATATCCAAGGATGTTATGGGAAGCAAGGGATGAAATTGCAGAGCCGCTGGCAATGATCTTTTCATCTTCTCTGCTGACGGGGGTGGTACCAGGTGATTGGAGGGTGGCAAATGTTGTGCCCCTGTTCAAGAAAGGGAATAGGAACAACCCTGGGAATTACAGGCCAGTTAGTCTTACTTCGGTGGTAGGCAAGTTGATGGAAAAGGTGCTGAGGGATAGGATTTCTGAGCATCTGGAAAGACACTGCTTGATTCGGGACAGTCAGCACGGTTTTGTGAGGGGTAGGTCTTGCCTCACAAGCCTGATTGAATTCTTTGAGCAGGTGACCAAGCAAGTGGATGAGGGTAAACCAGTGGATGTGGTGTACATGGATTTTAGTAAGGCATTTGATAAGGTCCCCCATGGTAGACTTATGGAGAAAGTCAGGAGGCATGGGATAGTGGGGAATGTGGCCAGTTGGATTAAGAATTGGCTAACTGATAGAAGGCAGAGAGTGGTCTTAGATGGTAAATACTCAGCCTGGAGCCCAGTTACCAGTGGCGTGCCGCAGGGATCAGTTCTGGGTCCTCTCCTGTTTGTGATTTTTATTAACGACTTGGATGAGGAAGTCGAAGGGTGGGTCAGTAAATTTGCAGATGATACAAAGGTTGGTGGAGTTGTGGATACCGAGGAGGGCTATTGTCGTCTGCAAAGGGACTTGGATAGGTTGCAGTGCTGGGCTGAAAAGTGGCAGATGGAGTTTAACCCTGAAAAGTGTGAGGTCGTCCATTTTGGAAGGACAAACATGAATGCAAAATACTGGGTTAACGGTAGGGTTCTTGGGCATGTGGATGAGCAGAGAGACCTTGGGGTCTATGTGCATAGATCATTGAAAGTTGCAACTCAAGTGGATAGGGCTGTGAAGAAGGCATATGGTGTGTTAGCGTTCATTAGCAGAGGGATTGAATTTAAGAGCCGTGAGGTGATGATGCAGCTGTACAGGACCTTGGTAAGGCCTCATTTGGAGTACTGTGTGCAGTTCTGGTCGCCTCATTTTAGGAAGGATGTGGAAGCCTTGGAGAGGGTGCAGAGGAGATTTACCAGGATGTTGCCTGGAATGGAGAATAAGTCTTACGAGGAAAGGCTGAACATTCTAGGCCTCTTCTCATTAGAACGGAGAAGGATGAGGGATGACATGATAGAGGTTTATAAGATGATCAGGGGAATAGATAGGGTAGACAGTCAGAAACTTTTTCCCCGGGTGGAGCAAAGCGTTACAAGGGGTCATAAATTTAAGGTGAAGGGTGGGAGATATAAGGGGGATGTCAGGGGAAGGTTCTTTACCCAGAGAGTGGTCGAGGCATGGAATGCCTTGCCCGGGGAAGTTGTTGAGTCAGAAACTTTAGGGACTTTCAAAAGGCTTTTGGATAGGTATATGGATAAAGGAGAATGATGGGGTATAGATTAAATTGTCCTTGACAGAGGACAAAGGATCGGCACAACATTGTGGGCCGAAGGGCCTGTTCTGTGCTGTATGTTCTATGTTCTATGTTCTAACTCCGCTATTCACATCCTAACTCACACTAAATCTCGTTCACCCGACATCCCTGTGCTCAGTGAACTACATTGCTTTCTCGAGGGCAGAGTATACAGGAAGAAATAAATGTGGTGTGTGAGAAAGTTACCATAATAATCAAGGGTGATTTTAATCTACATGTACATTGAGCAAATCAGATTGACAAATGTAGCCTGGAAAAGTAGTTCATCGAGTGTATTCAGGACAGTTCCTTAGAACGGTACATTCTTGAGCCAACTATAGAGCAGGATAATCTAGAACAGGTAATGTGCAATGAGTCAGGATTAATCAAGAACCTCATGGTAAAGGGGACAATGATCATAACATGATATAATTTTAGCGTTCAGCTTCAAGGGAAAACTGTGAGTCGACGACTATTTTTTTTTAAACTAAATAAAGGTAGATAAATGAAAGGCTAGCTACCCAATCCAAACCCGATTGGATCCGACAGCATGTGTCGGGTTCGGGTCGGGTCGGGTCACACGGCCGGGTCCAGCATTTGGGCTCGGGCCAGTTCGGACCTGGTGGGACACAGTCTATCACAACCTCAGCTAATTGGCTCCAATGTTAATGTAATTTTTGGACTGGAAAGATGGTTTTGTTTCAGTTATTTTAAGCTTTGTGCAGATCAGCAACAAAGTGAAAAATGGAAGGTAAATTAACTGATGGTCGGGTCTGGTCGGGTCGGGCACGGGAGAAAAATGGAACGACTCGTGCTGAGTCGGGCTCGGGGTTGAATGTGGTTCTGTAGGGCTAGGGTCTGGTTTCGTTTGCAGACCCGAGCCTGCCTTTAAAATAAATTACAAGGCTATGAAGGCATAGCTAGTGAAAGTGAATTGGGATACTAGATTTAAAGTTAGGACAGTAGAGATACAGTTACTGACTTTTAAGGAGGTATTGATAACTTTCAGCAAAGATTTATCTCAGTGAGAAAGAAAGACTCTTCGAGAAAATTGCATCGCACGTGGCTAAATAAGAAAGTTAAGGATAGTATCAATTTGAAAGAAACACTGCACAAATTTGCAATGATTAGTGATAGGTCAGAAGGTTGTATAGATTTTAAGAACCAGCATAATAACAAAAACATTTTAAAGAGCCAGAAGGTAGAGTATGAGGGAAAGCTAGTGCCATGCGAGGCACCCAAGTGCCAAGAATAAGGCACATTAATTTTGTCATGAACGTTGATTTTTAACTGTTGTTGGAGCGAGGAAATGACTTGCTTAGCAGATAATCCATGGCTGAAATAAAAACTTTTACATACTAACGTACATCGAAGGTGACGAAGTGCATTCCAGGGCCTGCCAAGGAGGCCACAATCCAAAAGGGCCAGGACTGGTTAGATCAGCTGGTCACATGACTACATTGCTGTTCCAGGTTTTTTTTTGAACTGGCCACACAGAGTTGGACGTCAGAGTTTCTGTTTGCTCCTGGACTGCGATGATATCTCTCCTGTCTGCTCCCATCACTTTCACACAAGCCTCTGAATCCACTGAAGCCACATGAACCCCAAGAGATAAATGTCTCCTACACTAAACAAGGTTTAAGAAGAATACTGGGCCCCAAAGAAAAGCAAGATCTGCCTACAATTAAGAACTCTGCAGTGAGCTTAAGGAACCATAACAACAACTCTTCAGATATCACCACAAACTTTTCACTTTATTTTTATTCTGCTCTTTTCTGTCTCCATCTGCATGTATGAGTCAGGTATGCATGCTAGCTTTGGAGCATTGTGTATTCGTAAGTTTCAACCGAATTAGAGTTTAAGTTTAATACATTTCTATCTTTCTTCTTTAAATCTAAGAAAGCCTGTTTGTGCTGGTTACTTTGCCTTAGAATTGGTAAGCCGTGAACAAGGATTCACCAAGGTGGACCTAAAAACACAGTGTGTTTCAAATTAAATCCTGTGACAGTAAGACCAGGTGAAGGCTGAAAGGGAACACTGGACCCCTTTCTCACCTGGTCGTAACACTAATTACTAATATAAAATAGAAAGTAAGAGTTTCGACTGTGGGTGAATACGTTTTTCCTCATCTCCCCTCTAATTTGTATACCAATCACTTCGCATCTATGCCCCTCATCACTGACTACTCTGTTAAAGTGAATAGACTCGTCACCTCCACTCTATCCAGGCCCCTCAAAATGTTGTACATTTCAATCAGATTCCCCCTCAGCCTTTTCTGTTCCAAGGAGAATAGCCTCAGCCTGTCCAATCTTCCCTCATAGCTGCATTTTCCCAGCCCTGGCAACATCCTCGTAATTCTTCACTGTACTCTCTCTCGTGCAATTACATCCTTTCTGTGATGAAGTGACCAGAGCTGCACACAGCACTCAAGATGTGGCCTAACCAATGAGTTATACAGTTCCAACATAACCTCCTACTCTTATATTCTATACCACGGGCAATAAAGGAAAGCATTCCATATACCTTTTTAACTACCTTATCGACCTGTCCCGCCACTTTTGGGGATCTGCTGACCTTCACTCCAATGTCTCTCACTTCCTCTACATTTATTAGCATTTTCCCATGAATCATGTGTCCCTTTGCCTTGTTTGACATCTCCACATGCATCACCTCACACTTCTCCAGGTTGAATTCCATTTTCCATTTTTCTGCCCATCTGTCCAGACGATCAATATCTTCCTGCAGTCTACAGCTATCTTCCTCGTTATCTACCACACGGCCAATCTTAGTGTCGTCCGCAAATCTCTTGTTCATGCCCCCAACATTTACGTACAAATCGTTAATATATACCACAAAAAGCAGGTGAACTTGTACTGAGTTCTGCAAACGCCATTGGAAACAGCCCTCCAGTCGCAAAACACCCGTCAGCAATTACCCTTTGTTTCCTGCCAATGAGCCAATTTTGTAGCCACCTTGCTGCATTTCCCTGGGTCCCATGGGATTTTATTTTCTAAACCAGTCTGCCACGTGGGACCTTGTCAAAAGCCTTACGTAACTCCATGCAGACAGCATCAACTGCAGTCCCCTCATCTATTTTCCTTGTTATTTATTCAAAAAATTCGATCAAGTTGGTCAAACAAGAACCAAAACAAGAAATGCTGGATTCACTCAGCAGGTCTGGCAGCATCTGTGGAAAGAGAAGCAGAGTTAACGTTTTGGGTCAGTGACCCTTCTTCGAAACCCTCAAACAAGATCTTCCCTGAACTGTGACTGTCCATATACCCCTCCAGGAGAACTGTTACTGTCCATATAAACCTCCAAACGAACTGTTACTGTCCATATACACCTCCAGGTGAACTGTTACTGTCCATATACACCTCCAAATGATCTGTTGCTGCCCAAATACACCTACAGGGGAACTGTTCCTGTCCATATACACATCGATCAGAACAGTTATTGTCCTTAAACTCCTCTGGGTGAACTGTTATTGCCCATATACACCTCCAAATGAACTGTTACTGTCCATATACATCCCCAGGTGAACTGTTACTGTCCAAAGACACATCCAGGTGAATGGTTACTGTCCATATAAACCTAGATCTGAACGTTTATTGTCCTTAAACTCCTCCAGGTGAACTGTTACTGTCCATATACACCTCGATCTGAACTGTTATTGTCCATATACACCTCCAAATGAGCTATTACTGCCCATATACACCTCCAGGTGAACCGTTACTGTCCATGTACACCTCCAGGTGAAATGTTACTGTCCATGTACACCTCCAGGTGAACTGTTACTCTCCATGTATACCTCCAGGTGAACCGTTACTGTCCATGTACATCTCCAGCTGAACTGTTACTGTCCATGTACATCTCCAGGTGAACTGTTACTGTCCATGCACACCTTCAAGTCAACTGTTACTATCCATGTACACCTCCAGGTGAACCGTTACTCTGCATTTACACCTCCAGGTGAAATGTTACTGTCCATGTACACCTCCAGGTGAACCGTTACTGTCCATGTACACCTCCAGGTGAAATGTTACTGTCCATGTACATCTCCAGGTGAACTGTTACTGTCCATGCACACCTTCCTGTCAACTGTTACTATCCATGTACACATCCTGGTGAACCGTTACTGTCCATGTCCACCTCCAGGTGAAATGTGACTGTCCATGTACACCTCCAGGTGAACATTTACAGTCCATGTACACCTCCAGGTAAACTGAAACAGTCCATGTACACTTCCAGGTGAACTGTTGCTGTCCATATACACCTCCAGGTGAACTGTTACAGTCCATGTACACCTCCAGGTAAACTGAAACAGTCCATAAACACCTCCAGGTGAACTGTCACTGTCCATGTACAGTTCCAGGTAAACTGAAACAGTCCATGTACACCTCCAGGTGAACTGTTAAAGTCCATGTACATCTCCAGGTGAATGTTACTGTCCATGCACACCTCCAGGTAAACTGAAACAGTCCATGTACACCTCCAGGTGAACTGTTACTGTCCATGTACATCTCCACGTGAGCTATTACTGTCAATGCACACCTTCAAGTCAACTGTTACTTTCCATGTACACCTCCAGGTAAACTGAAACGGTCCATGTACATCTCCAGGTGAACTGTTACTGTCCATGTACACCTCCAGGTAAACTGAAACAGTCCATGTACATCTCCAGGTGAACTGTTACTGTCCATGTACACCTCCAGGAAAACTGAAACAGTCCATGTACATCTCCAGGTGAACTGTTACTGTCCATGTACACCTCCAGGTAAAGTGAAACAGTCCATGTACACCTCCAGGTGCACTGTTACAGTCCATGTACATCTCCAGGTGAACTGTTACTGTCCATGTACACCTCCCGGTAAACTGAAACAGTCCATGTACACATCCAGGTGAACCGTTACTGTCCATGTACATCTCCAACTGAACTGTTACTGTCCATGTACATCTCCAGGAGAACTGTTACTATCCATGTACACCTCCAGGGAAAATGAAGCAGTCCCTGTACACCTCCAGGTGAACATTTACAGTCCAAGTACACCTCCAGGTAAACTGAAACAATCCATGTAGACTTCCAGGTGAACTGTTGCTGTCCATAAACACTTCCAGGTGAACTGTTACAGTCCATGTACACCTCCAGGTAAACTGAAACAGTCCATGTACACCTCCAGGGAAACTGAAACAGTCCTTGTACTCCTCCAAGTGAACAGTTACAGTCCATGTACTTCTCCAGGTGAACTGTTACAGTCCATGTACACCTCCAGGTAAACTGAAACAGTCCATGTACACCTCCAGGTGAACTGTTGCTATCCATATAAACCTCCACGTGAACTGTTACTGTCCATGTACTTCTCCAGGTGAGCTTTTACTGTCCATATACACCTCCAGGTGAACTGTTACTGTCCATATACATCTCCAGGTGAACTGTTATTGTCCATGTACACCTCCAGGTGAACTGTTACAGGCCATGTAAATCTCCAGGTGAACTGTTACTGTCCATGTACACCTCCAGGTGAACTGTTGCTATCCATATAAACCTCCACGTGAACTGTTACTGTCCATGTACTTCTCCAGGTGAGCTTTTACTGTCCATATACACCTCCAGGTGAACTGTTACTGTCCATATACATCTCCAGGTGAACTGTTATTGTCCATGTACACCTCCAGGTGAACTGTTACAGGCCATGTAAATCTCCAGGTGAACTGTTACTGTCCATGTACACCTCCAGGTAAACTGAAACAGTCCATGTACACCTCCAGATGAGCTATTACTTCCGATATACACCTCGAGGTGAACTGTTACTTCCCTATACACCTCCAGGTGAACTGCTACTGTCCATATGCAATTCTAGATGAGCTATTACTGCACATATACACCTCCAGGTGAATGGTTACTGTCTTTCTGCATCTCGATCTGAACTGTTATTGACCTTAACCTCCTGGTGAACTTTTACTGTCCATATTCACCTCTATCTGAACTGTTATTGTCCTTAAACTCCTCCAGGTGAACTGTTACTGGCAATATACACCTCCAGGTGAACTGTTACTGTCCATATACATCCCCAGGTAAACTGTTACTGTCCATATAGACCTCCAGATGAGCTATAACTGCCCATATACACCTCCAGGTGAACTGTTACTGTACATGTGCATCTCCAGGTGAATTTTACTGTCCATGTACACATCCAGGTGAACTGTTACTGTCCATGTACACCTCCAGTTAAACTGAAACAGTCCATGTACACCTCCAGGTGAACTGCTACTGTCCATGTACATCTGCACGGGAGCTATTACTGTCCATGCACACCATCAACTCAACTGTTACTATCCATGTACACCTCCAGGAGAACCGTTACTCTCCATGCACAACTCCAGGTGAAATGTTACTGTCCATGTATACCTCCAGGTGAACCGTTACTGCCCATGTACACCTCCAGGTGAAATGTTACTGTCCATGTACACCTCCAGGTGATACGTTACTGTCCATGTACATCTCCAGGTGAACTGTTACTGTCCATGTACATCTCCAGGTGACTGTTACTGTCCATGTACACCTCCAGGTAAACTGAAACAGTCCATGTACACCTCCAGGTGAACTGCTACTGTCCATGTACATCTGCACGTGAGCTATTACTGTCCATGCACACCATCAACTCAACTGTTACTATCCATGTACACCTCCAGGAGAACCGTTACTCTCCATGCACATCTCCAGGTGAATTGTTACTGTCCATGTATACCTCCAGGTGAACCGTTACTGTCCATGTACACCTCCAGGTGAAATGTTACTGTCCATGTACACCGCCAGGTGAACTGTTACTGTCCATGTACACCTCCAGGGAAACTGAAGCATTCCATATAGACCTCCAGATGAGCTATTACTGCCCATATACACATATAGGTGAACTGTTACTATCCATGTACACCTCCAGGTGAACTGTTACTGTCCATCTAAATGTCCAGGTGAACTGTTACTGCCCATATATATCTCCAGGTGAACAGTTAGTGTCCATATACATCTCCAGGTTTACTGTTACTGTCCATGTACACCTCCAGGTGAACTGTTACTGTCCATGTACACCTCCAGGTAAACTGAAACAGTCCATAAACAAATCCAGGTGAACTGTTAGTGTCCTTATACACCTCCAGGTGAACTGCTACTGTCCATGTAGATCTCCACGTGTGCTATTACTGTCCATGCACACCTTCAAGTCAACTGTTACTATCCATGTACACCTCCAGGTGAACCGTTACTGTCCATGTACACCTGCAGGTGAAATGTTTCTGTCCATGTACACCACCAGGAGAATCGTTACATTCCATGTACACCTCCAGGTGAAATGTTACTGTCCATGTACACCTCCAGATGAGCTATTACTCCCTATGTACACCTCCAGGTGAACTGTTACTTCCCTATACACCACCAGGTGAACTGCTACTGTCCATCAGCACGTCTATATGAGCTATTACTGCCCATATACACCTCCAGGTGAACTGTTCCTGTCCATATACATCTCCAGGTGAACTGTTACTGTCCATGTACACCTCCAGGTGAACTGTTAATGTCCATGTACATCTCCAGGGGAACTGTTACTGTCCATGTACACCTCCAGTTCAACTGAAACAGTCCATGTACACCTCCAGGTGAACTGCTACTGTCCATGTACATCTGCACTTGAGCTATTACTGTCCATGCAAACCTTCAAGTCAACTGTTACTATCCATGTACACCTCCAGGCGAACCGTTACTCTCCATGCACAACTCCAGGTGAAATGTTACTGTCCATGTTTACCTCCAGGTGAACCGTTACTGCCCATGTACACCTCCATGTGAAATGTTACTGTCCATGTACACCTCCAGGTGAAACGTTACTGTCCATGTACATCTCCAAGTGAACTGTTACTGCCCATGTACATCTCCAGGTGAACTGTTGCTGTCCATGTACACCTCCAGGGAAACTGAAACAGTCCATATAGTCCTCCAGATGAGCTATTACTGCCCATATACACCGATAGGTGAACCGTTACTATCCATGTACACCTCCAGGTGAACTGTTACTGTCCATATACACCTCCAGGTGAACAGTTACTGTCCATCTAAATGTCCAGGTGAACTGTTACTGGCCATATATATCTCCAGGTGAACTGTAACTGTCCATGTACACCTCCAGGTGAACTGTTACAGTCCATGTACACCTCCAGGTGAACTGTTACTGTCCATATACACCTCCAGGTGAACAGTTACTGTCCATCTAAATGTCCAGGTGAACTGTTACTGGCCATATATATCTCCAGGTGAACTGTTACTGTCCATATACACCTCCAGGTGAACAGTTACTTTCCATATACATCTCCAGGTGAACTGTTACTGGCCATATATATCTCCAGGTGAACAGTTACTTTCCATATACATCTCCAGGTGAACTGTTACTGTCGATGTACACCTCCAGGTGAACTGTTTCAGTCCATGTACACCTCCAGGGAAACTGAAACAATCCATAAACAAATCCAGGTGAACTGTTAATGTCCATGTACACCTGCAGGCGAACTGCTACTGTCCATGTACATCTCCACGTGCGCTATTACTGTCCATGCACACCTTCAAGTCAACTGTTACTATCCATGTACATCTCCAGGTGAAGAGTTACTGTCCATGTACACCTGCAGGTGAAATGTTTCTGTCCATGTACACCTCCAGGTGAACCGTTACTGTCCATGTACACCTCCAGGTGAAATGTTACTGTCCATGTACACCTCCAGGTGAACTGTTACTGTCCATGTACACCTCCAGGGAAACTGAAGCTTTCCATATAGACCTCCAGATGAGCTATTACTGCCCATATACACATACAGGTGAACTGTTGTTATCCATGTACACCTCGAGGTGAACTGTTACTGTCCATATATATCTCCAGGTGAACTGTTACTGTCCATATACACCACCAGGTGGACTGTTACCGGTCCTGTACACCTCCGGGTGAGCTGTTACTGCCAATAAATATCTCCAGGTGAACTGTTATTGTCCATATACACCACCAGGTGTACTTTTACTGTCCATGTACATCTCCAGGTGAACTGTTACTGTCCATGTACATCTCCAGGTGAATTGTACTGTCCATGCACACCTCCAGGTAAACTGAAACAGCCCATGTGCTCCTCCAGGTGAACTGTTACTGTCCATGTACATCTCCAGGTGAACTGTTACTGTCCATGTACACCTCCAGATAAACTGAAACAGTCCATGTACACCTCCAGGTGAACTGAAACAGTCCACGTACACCTCCAGGTGTACCGTTACTGTCCATGTCCACCTCCAGGTGAAATGTTACTGTCCATGTACACCTCCAGGTGAACCGTTACTGTCCATGTACACCTCCAGGTGAATCGTTACTATCCATCTACACCTCCAGGTGAACCGTTACTGATCATGTACAAGTCCAGGTGAACCGTTACCATATACACCACCAGGTGAACTGTTCCTGGTCCTGTACACCTCCGGGTGAGCTGTTACTGCCAATAAGTATCTCCAGGTGAACTGTTATTGTCCATATACACCACCGTGTGTACTTTTACTGTCCATGTACATCTCCAAGTGAACTGTTACATTCCATGTACATCTCCAGCTGTACTGTTACTGTCCATGTACACCTCCAGGTAAACTGAAACAGTCCATGTACACCTCCAGGTGAACTGTTACAGTTCATGTACATCTCCAGGTGTACTGTTACTGTCCATGTACACCTCCAGATAAACTGAAACTGTCCATGTACACCTCCAGGTGAACTGAAACAGTCCACGTAAACCTCTAGGTGTACCGTTACTGTCCATGTCCACCTCCAGGTGAAATGTTACTGTCCATGTACACCTCCAACTGAACAGTTACTGTCCATGTACACCTCCAGGTGAATCGTTACTATCCATGTACACCTCCAGGTGAACCGTTACTGACCATGTCCACCTCCAGGTGAAATGTTACTGTCCATGTACACCTCCAACTGAACAGTTACTGTCTATGTACACCTCCAGGTGAATCGTTACTATCCATGTACACCTCCAGGTGAACCGTTACTGACCATCTACACCTCCAGGTGAACCGTTACCATGTACACCTCCAGGTGAACTGTTACCATGTACACCTCCAACTGAACAGTTACTATCCATGTACAGCTCCAGGTGAGCTGTTACTGTCCATGTGCACCTTCTGGTGAACTGTTACTGTCCATGTACACCTCCAGGTGAACTGTTACTGTCCATGTACACCTCCAGATGAGCTATTACTCCCTATATACACCTGCAGGTGAACTGTTGCTTCCCTATACATCGCCAGGTGAACTGCTACTGCCCATATACACTTCTAGATGAGCTATTACTGCCCATATACACCTCCAGGTGAACAGTTACTGTCCATAAACATATCCAGGTGAACTGTTACAGGCCATGTGCATCTCCAGGTGAACTGTTACTGCCCATATACACCTCCAGGAGAACAGTTACTGTCTATATACACCGCAATCTGAACTGTTATTGTCCTTAAACTCCTCCAGGTGAACTGATACTGTCCATATACACCTCGATCTCACCTGTTAATGTCCCTGAACTCCTCCAGGTGAACTGTTCCTCTCCAAGTACACCTCCAGGTGAACTGTTGCAGTCCATGTACACCTCCAGGTAAACTGAAACAGTCCATAAACACCTCCAGGTGAACTGTGAAATACCATGTACACCTCCAGGTGAACTGTTACTATCCATGTACACCTCCAGGTGAACCGTTACTGTCCATGTACACCTCGAGGTGAAATGTTTCTGTCCATGTACACCTCCAGGTGAACTGTTACTGTCCATGTACACCTCCAGGTGAACCGTAACTGTCCATGTACATCTCCAGGTGAAATGTTACTGTCCATGTACACCTCCAGGTGAACCGTTACTGTCCATATATATCTCCAGGTGAACTGTTACTGTCCATATACACCACGAGGTGAACTGTTACTGGTCCTGTACACATCCGGGTGAGCTGTTACTGCCAATAAATATCTCCATGTGAACTGTTATTCTCCATATACACCACCAGGTGAAATTTTACTCTCCATGTACATCTCCAGGTGAACTGTTACTGTCCATGTACATCTCCAGGTGAATTTTACTGTCCATGTACACCTCCAGGTGAACTGCTACTGTCCATGTACATCTCCAGGTGAACCGTTACTCTCCATGTACACCTCCAGGTGAAATGCTACTGTCCATGTACACCTCCAGGCGAACTGTTACTGTCCATGTACACCTCCAGTTGAACCGTTACTGTCCATGTACACCTCCACGTGAACCGTAACTGTCCATATACATCTCCAGGTGAAATGTTACTGTCCATGTACACCTCCAGGTGAACCGTTACTGTCCATGTACACCTCCAGGTGAACCGTTACTGTCCATGTACACCTCCAGATGAGCTGCTGCTGTCCATGTCCACCTTCTGGTGAACTGTTATTGTCCATGTACACCTCCATGTGAACTGTTACTGTCCATATACATCTCAAGGTGAACTGCTACTGTCCATGTACACCTCCAGCTGAACTGTTAACTGTCCATATACAATTCCAGGTGAATGGTTACTGTCCATATACACCTCGATCTGAACTGTTATTGTCCTTAAACTCCTCCAGGTGAACTGTTACGGCCCATATACATATCCAGGTAAACTGTTACTGACCATGTACACCTCCAGGTGCACCTTTACTGACAATGTGCACCTCCAGGTGAACCGTTACCATGTACACCTCCAGTTGATCTGTTACTATCCATGTACACCTCCATGTGAACTGTTACTGTCCATGTACAACTCCAGGTAAGCTGTTACTGTCCATGTACACCTTCTGACGAACTGTTACTGTCCATGTACACCTCCAGGTGAACTGTTACGGTCCATGTACACCTCCAGATGAGCTATTACTGCCTATAAACAACACCAGGTGCACTGTTACTTCCCCATACACCTACAGGTGAACTGCTACTGTCCATGTACACTTCTAAATGAACTATTACTGCCCATATACACCTCCAGGTGAACCGTTACTGTCCATGTACATCTCCAGGTGAACTGTTACTGTCCATGTATACCTCCATTTGAACTGAAACAGTCCATGTACACCTCCAGGTGAACTGTTACAGTCCATGTACATCTCCAGGTGAACTGTTACTGTCCATGTGCACCTCCACATGATCTGAAACTGTCCAAGTACAACTCCAGATGAACTGTTACTTTCCACGTACACCTCCAGGTGAACTGTTACTGTCCACGTACATCTCCACGTGAGCTATTACTGTCCATGCACCCCTTCCAGTCAACTGTTATTGTCCATGTACACCTCCAGGTGAACCGTTACTGTACATGTACACCTCCAGGTGAAATGTTACTGTCCATGTACACCTCCAGCTTAACCGTTACTGTCCATGTACACCTCCAGGTTAACCGTTACCATGTACACCTTCTGGTGAACTGTTACTCTCCATGTACACCTCCAGGTGAACTGTTACTGTCCATGTACACCTCAAGGTGAGCTGTTACTGTCCATGTGCACCTTCTGGTGAACTGTTACTGTCCATGTACACCTCCAGGTGAACTGTTACTGTCCATGTACAACTCCAAATGAGCTATTACTGCCTATATACACCTCCAGGTGAACTGTTACTTCCCTATACACGTACAGGTGAACTGCTACTGTCCATGTACACTTCTAGATGAGCTATTACTGCCCATATACACCTCCAGGTGAACTGTTACTGTCCTTATACACCTACAGGAGAAATGTTACTGTCCATGTACACCTCCAGGTGAACTGTTACAGTCCATGTACACCTCCAGGTGAACTGTTACTGTCCATATACACCTCCAGGTGAACTGTTACTGTCCATGTACACATCCAGGTAAACTGAAGCAGTCCATGTGCACCTCCAGGTGAACTGTTACTGTCCATGTACATCTCCAGGTAAACTGTTACTGTCCATGTACACCTCCATTTCAACTGAAACAGTCCATGTTCACCTCCAGGTGAAGTGTTACTGTCCATGTGTATCTCCACGTGACCTATTACTGTCCATGCACACCTTCAAGTCAACTTTTACTATCCATGTACACCTCCAGGTGAACCGTTACTGTCCATGTACACCTCCAGGTGAAATGTTACTGTCCATGCACACCTCCAGGTGACCCGTTACTGTCCATATACACCTCCAGGTGAAATGTTACTGTCCATGTACACCTCCAGGTGAACCGTTACTGTCCATTTACACCTCCAGGTGAACCGTTACTATCCATGTAC